>NC_060191.1:11401197-11486197 GCF_021184085.1 Oncorhynchus gorbuscha
AAGTGGATCTTTTCTGAGGGAGTTGGACTATCTTCACCTGTTATAATCATGCTGCAGTTTCAGGGATACATCAAAGCCTGATCACCTGGAGTCTTCTGATGCTGGTAGAGCTGAGGCAGGTATCTCCATGCAGCACAGAGGGATCTATTGACAGGTTCCTCCCCATGGTTCCCACTGGGTGATGGGTTGTTCTAGCTGTTCTGGCTGCTGACGTTGCCCCCTGTGGGAGTGCTCACACGTTAATAACGAACCAAACACACTGTTTCCGTGTGCAATCACAGACTTGGCTCGGCCAGCAGATAACATTGATCCGTGTGTGGAGTGACAATGCTTTTAATCAACTAAGACAAAGAGAGGAGAGAGAATGGAAAGTCGCCTGATTAGGAATCTGAAAACGCGTTTAAAAAAACTCAAAACATTGGTGGATGAACAGTATATTTTGCTGTGTACTGTAAAGTGTTTTCCACTAGTGTTCTGAATAAATCCACTCCTTGTAATTCAGGAGAGCAGAGTCGTGTCCCAGTAAAAAAAAAACACCACTAGACTTCACTTAGAGGGCCAGTGCCCTTACTGGAGAAAATAACCACAGGGACGACATTTTCTTTGTTAAAGAACAAATAAACTAAACAGCAACACAAAAACTTTTTATGATACCAACAAATGAAGCCTGAACATATTCCTCCTCCTTCTGGTCTTCCTCGTCGCCTCGACTGTTCCTCCTCGGTGATTGGATCATTAAAGGACAAAGTCTGATGGCTGTCTGCCATATCAGGGTCTATGCATAAACCACAAGGCAATGCAAGGGGGTGGCAGAGTTCTGTTTGACAAATACTCCCTTTTCTCTTCTCTCTCCTGGGTTGCACTGTTGAAGGGCTTGGTGGCATTGATTTAAATTGTGGTCTGTTTTGATGGATTTATGTACATTTACTCAAGAGCACACACCACACACACACCACACACACACACACACACACACACACACACACACACACACACACACACACACACACACACACACACACACACACACACACACACACACACACACACACACACACACACACACACACACACACACACACACACACACACACACACACACACACACACACACACACACACACACACACACACACACACAGCAGCAGAGAGGAGTTGTTTTAAAATTAATTTGAGATCTATGCCTAACCCTGTGCATGAGAGAGAGAGAGAGAGACGGGGGGACAGGGGGGGACAGGGGGGTCTGTGTCTGCATGTAAGTTTCTGTGTCTGTGACAGTGACGACAAGTGAGTGGCAGGTGATGGTTGACGTGCATCTGGTCTGTCGTCTCCAAGGTGTTGGTAATGAGTGATCTGGACTGCTGTCTCTGGTGAACGATGGTGACTCAAAAAGATTCTTCTTGCTGTTCTTTCCTCAGCTAAATTTCAATTCCCTGCTGGAGTGTGTATGGAACCTTTACACCAGCATACCGCTGATCGCATCTGACATGCAAGCACCTCTGAAGTATATTCAGGACCTTCTGGATAGGAAAACAGAATAGAGAAAGACATTCTCCTGAGCGTCTATGCAAACACAAAGCTCCTCATTGCTCCTCTGCGTGTGTGTGTGTGTGTGTGTGTGTGTGTGTGTGTGTGTGTGTGTGTGTGTGTGTGTGTGTGTGTGTGTGTGTGTGTGTGTGTGTGTGTGTGTGTGTGTGTGTGTGTGTGTGTGTGTGTGTGTGTGTGTGTGTGTGTGTGTGTGTGTTCTCCATGGCTAGTCTCTTCCCTATAGGAGGGGAAGTTATATGATACAGCCATATAAATAGATGGCTCTGTGGGGATTAAAACTCTCCTTGCTTGTTCTTTGAATTGTTCTTTGACACGTCTTCAGGCATGTACATGTTGAAGCATCTCAAGATTAAACAGCCTATTTCAACACTGCAAATACCAGCTTAGGGAATGTTTATGTGCAGAGGACAATAGGCTTGAGCAGCAGTATGGTAAAAATATATTTGGATTCAAGATGGTAGAATTGTGTGGAGAATGTAGATGCTAAAATGTCACATTTCCTAGTTTGCTTTTTATTTCCTCCCTGGTATGTTAACTTGTTTCCTGCCTATTGTCGTCTTTCAGTTACTACTGAACACACACGCATATACCCATGTGCACGCGCACACAGTTTGAGGTTCAGTCAGTAAAACATTTGTTTACTTTAGTTAGAATCAGATTGCTCATGAAATTGATACGTACGTATAGCTGCCTTTGGGATGAGTTATCTAACCAAACACCTCTTCTGATTAGTCTTACCCCATCCCTCTATCCCCCCATTCCTCCCTCTCTCCAACAAATAAAACAAGTCTGAGTTTTTTCTCTGTTCCCTCACCTCTCATATACAGTGCCTTGCGAAAGTATTCGACCCCCTTGAACTTTGCGACCTTTTGCCACATTTCAGGCTTCAAACATAAAGATATAAAACTGTATTTTTTTGTGAAGAATAAACAACAAGTGGGACACAATCATGAAGTGGAACGACATTTATTGGATATTTCAAACTTTAAAAAAAAATCAAAAACTGAAAAATTGGGCGTGCAAAATGATTCAGCCCCCTTAAGTTAATACTTTGTAGCGCCACCTTTTGCTGCGATTACAGCTGTAAGTTGCTTGGGGTATGTCTCTATCAGTTTTGCACATCATTCCTCCTTGCAAAACAGCTCGAGCTCAGTGAGGTTGGATGGAGAGCATTTGTGAACAGCGGTTTTCAGTTCTTTCCACAGATTCTCGATTGGATTCAGGTCTGGACTTTGACTTGGCCATTCTAACACCTGCATATGTTTATTTTTGAACCATTCCATTGTAGATTTTGCTTTATGTTTTGGATCATTGTCTTGTTGGAAGACAAATCTCCGTCCAAGTCTCAGGTCTTATGCAGACTCCATCAGGTTTTCTTACAGAATGGTCCTGTATTTGGCTCCATCCATCTTCCCATCAATTTTAACCATATTCCCTGTCCCTGCTGAAGAAAAGCAGTATCTCGGACCTGCCTGGTGTGTTCTTTGTTCTTCATGATGCTCTCTGCGCTTTTAACGGACCTCTGAGACTATCACAGTGCAGGTGCATTTATACAGAGACTTGATTACACACAGGTGGATTGTATTTATCATCATTAGTCATTTAGGTCAACATTGGATCATTCAGAGATCCTCACTGAACTTCTGGAGAGAGTTTGCTGCACTGAAAGTAAAGGGGCTGAATAATTTTGCACGCCCAATTTTTCAGTTTTTGATTTGTTAAAAAAGTTTGTCCCACTTGTTGATGATTCTTCACAAAAAATACAGTTTTATATCTTTATGTTTGAAGCCTGAAATGTGACAAAAGGTCGCAAAGTTCAAGGGGGCCGAATACTTTCGCAAGGCACTGTATATGCATTTACATTTTATAGACTGCATACATACAGAACCTGCATGCACCTCAAACAGAGCATAAATAATACAGAACATATAATATTTACAGCCAATTGTGGTTGAGAAAAGTCACCCTCCATCATATCTATCCTTCCCCTTATAAAGTACCACTGGAGGTGATTGAGTGCTCTGGGGACTGAGTGATTATGCTGATCGTTAGCCGCTTCTTAGCTCGCTGGGTTATTGATCATCACAAAGACAATGGAAAAGGCTGTTTCAGCTTCCATTTCCCAGCTCTCAGTACAGAAGCCATCTGAAGAAGCTAGAAGACACATACAGACTTCTGTCTGTCCTTTGATTGGTCCAAACGACCACTTTCATTACTATGTACAGTATTTCACAGAAACCAACATTTGGGATTGAATCAGTTTTGGTATCTAAATAGGAACATGCCCTGCTCTTATTGAGGCTGCTGGAATTATATCACCTTCCAACATATTAAATATTTTTGCAAAGAAAATATTCAGTAAATACAACCAAAACATTTGGGTAAGTGTGGGTTGAACAGTTGTTGCAAAAGAGACAGCCATTTGAATACTAAACAAGCAGGCGTCAGACAATAAGCCTTCTGTCTCTCTCCCTCTCTCCTTCTCTCTCTTCCTCTCTCTCTCTTCCTCTCTCTCTTTCTGCCTCTTCCTTTTCCTCCGAAAATCCTTATGCCTTGGCGAAATCTAATCAAAAAACCTTCTGAAATAGCGTTGGGTTAAACATCAACTCTGAACGGTGCAGTTATAGCTGTTTCCCTGTCTTTTCAATCAGGTTCTCTGTAGGACAGGGCTGGAGCCACATTGCCTACAGGCAGAGCCCCATTTCACCAAACCCTCATAGGCATCACTTAAATAAAGGGTCACAGGAGGGGTTCCCCCTAATAATGCTTTCTGTCACGAATCAAACTGAACACACTCAGCGAACCCCAGTGTGCCTCAGCTCTAACTTCTGAATTGTTTCCCCCCAACTCAGCCATAGAGGAGTTTTTTGTTGGAGAGGGAATGAGGGCAGGGTTACTCTGAAGTGCAGAGGCAATTTCTGGACTCTATATAGTCTTTGAGATGAGGAAGACTTAGAGGTTGGACAGGGAGTTGTTCAAAGATATTCTGCCCTTGAAGCAGTAGTGGTGTGTGGACAAAATCACTGAGGAAGCCAAACCAGGAAAAATGTGCCATATTACAACCTATACTTTGTGATAATTGCATTGTTTGCTCTATAGCCGGCTAGTTTATATTCTTTGCCACTGTGATATATATGCCTAAGGCCGAGACAATAAGAAGACACAGTGGCAGAATAAATTCAAGCTCACCAGGGTTTCATCAAAAAACTGGAGAGCAACATCTGTCCGGTGAAGTCCACAAAGCATATTGCATTAACAAACAGTTACATGACCTACAGCATGGTCAAGCAAGTTAATGTTTCCCACATTTTCGGACCACTAAACAACTATTGATTAAGAACCACTGAGAGTTACCGCAAGTCACAAAGAAAACAGGAGCTGCCTCCATTTTTCCAGCACCATTTCAACTTTGACATTTCAACATCATCAAATCACCTATGCTAAAACAGTGACCACTAAAATATACCCAAAACAATTTAGTACAATCAACGTAAGCTAAATATGATGTGGCTTCTCTCGCTCTGTCTGCGTGTGTGTGTGCTTGCAAGTAGAGACAAATATGTTGACACCCAACTTGTAGAGAAATGCCATCCTCCTCTCGTTCATGTTGCTGAACTGGTCTATGACTCTATCATAAAGTACAAGATTTTAGTTTTTGTTGTCCTAGGCTACCTGGCTAACAGCTTGCTCGCTAGCCTAACTTCCTTTCATGGGCAACGATGAGCCAGCTAGTTAACAAATTCTTATTAACCTACTACATCTAGCTACATATTGAACTTCTATCCTTTCAGGCCAGGGGCCCAATGTAAGAATTTATGGTTGGATCAGAATCACAGTTAATATTGGCCAGTACGGAGAAAAATCACAAGTCCAAATCCCTATCTCGATCCATGGCTAATTTAGGAAAGGTACAATTTTAGTTAGCCACCAGAGGACAACAACACAACGAGACATAACAATTAACATTTTTTCTATCAATGATGTTTGGCTTTCGATGTGAGGTAATTGGTGTGAAGACAAATCCCAACTGGCTGCCCGTAACACTTTTTTTTGGTGCTCCAGGACCTTTAACATTTGAGCTCACTCAGTTTATCTTAACACTGATTGGCTATTATATGATTTATTTTGAATCAAGGGAGGCCAAATGCTCGCTGGCTTCCCTTGCATTCAATGCTATGGGCGGCAACAATATAATACTCTTTTTGACCAGACAGCATCCGATAGATGGGCTACACATACAGTGCAGAGACAAAGGAGGATTGTTTCGCTCGCTAGGATGCTTCCTCCAGTGAGATACATTCAGCAAATGTATGAAAAATGATAAAACATAGCGAGACCAAATATATATTTTTTAACATTTTTGGTTGAAACCTGGCTTCCCTTGGCATTCATGAATACACACCACTGCCTTGAAGTCATTCCAGTACAACACAACTTCTCAGGGATCTACAGTACAGATCTCTGAGAAACTCTCAGTGAGTAACCCCGCCAGGGTCAAGGACGTGTTTCACGGTCAACTCTACACTGAGCAGAGAGTGGCTCTGTCTGGAGTTTGTCCAAAGAAGCATCTATGCCATCTGGTTCCCCCAGTTTGACAAGGATTATCAACACTCACCAAACGGATGTTTCTTCCTTTATGGGCCTTCATGTGTTGCAGGACATTTTCATGTGTTATCCATAAAGCAAAGAACCTTGTTTGGATGAAATATCGGTTTGAAATGATGTACTGTACTATACGGGGTATACATGGAGAGAATATACTTCCAACTTGCATTCAGTGCTCTAATTGAAGTGGATTTTACACTAAGGGACAGATCAAATCAAAATGTATTTGTCACATGCGCCGAATACAACAAGTGTAGACCTTACCGTGAAATGCTTACTTACGAGCCCTTAACCAACAATGCAGTTCAATAAATAGAGTTAAAAATATTTACTAAGTAAACTAAAGTAAATAAATGTAATAAAAAGCGACACAATAAAATAACAATAACGAGGCTACATAGAGGTGGAGGTGTAAATAGTCTGGGTGGCCATTTGATTAATTGTTCAGCAGTCTTATGGCTTGGGGGTATAAGCTGTTAAGAAGCCTTTTGGACCTAGACTTGGCGCTCCGGTACCAGTTGCCGGTAGTGAAGACATTAAAACTATGAAATAAAACATATATAATCATGTAGTAACCAAAAATGTGTTAAACAAATCTAAATCTATTTTATATTTGAGATTCTTCAAAGTAGCCACCCTTTGCCTTGATGACAGTTTTGCACAGTCCTGGCATTCTCTCAACCAGCCTCATGAGGTAGTCACCTGGAATGCATTTCAATTAACAGGTGTGCATTGTTAAATGTTCATTTGTGGAATTTCTTTCCTTCTTAATGCATTTGAGCAAATCTGTTGGGTTGTGACAAGGTAGGGGTGGTATACAGAAGATAGCCCTATTTGGCAAAAGAGTAGGAGTGTCCAAACTTTAGATTGGTACTGTACTGTATAGGTATAATTGTTTGACACTATATGTGTGTGGGGGTGTGTGGAGGGGCCTTATAACATCTGTATGTGTCACTGCTATAGCCTTAGGGCCTGTGAAGAGAGGGCCTTATGGTTAACCAAATGGTCCAACACTCACTGTCACAACACATGAATCACTGACACGGCTTTATCCTCAGAGTGCATGGACATGCCAAGGACTCCACCCCCCCCCCCCTCCCCCCGAAAGTCATTTTGTCCAAGTGTGTTCCTCTCCTGTGTGTGTGTGAGAGAGAGAGTGTGTACGACCAGTCAGCATATTGCCAGCACATCCGTCTCCATCTCAAGGAGCCCGTCACCATCTCAAGGAGCAAAACAATACATCTTGCTCTCCATTCCTTTAGTGAAGGTGACAGGAATTTACTCAGTCACCAGAAGTCATCAGCAGCTGAATGAAAAGGACATGCCACACGCTAGGAGACACTGCCATATGACATTGGTTGCTAAAAAATATAATTATTGAACATTTATTTAACCAGGTAAGGGCGACAGGGAAATATCAGCGTGTACATAAAATATATATTTAAAAAAAGTTACAGATACATTTGGACAGAGTTATATGTGTGTGTGTGTGTGTGTGTGTGTGTGTGTGTGTGTGTGTGTGTGTGTGTGTGTGTGTGTGTGTGTGTGTGTGTGTGTGTGTGTGTGTGTGTGTGTGTGTGTGTGTGTGTGTGTGTGTGTGTGTGTGTGTGTGTGTGTGTGTGTGTGTGTGTGTGTGTGTGTGTGTAATCCCCACCTGGCCCAGGGCAGTAAGTCCTGTGGTATCCCCCTCCAGCTGTAGTGTATGGTCTCTCTCCCACCACCTCCTTACCGTGGCAGTAGCACAGCTCCTAGGCTATTCTTTGTCTTTATCGGTCCCTGTTGATAAATGGCCTGTGTGTAGGCAGCACATGGATAGGATGGGGGAAGAATCAATTCATCATTATCGTACCCTTGCACCCTATTCCCTGTGTACACATCTCACCTCTAACCCTCATTTGTCTTAACCCTAATCCTAACCGCCCCACAAAGGACTCCCCCATCTTGAATTCCCAATTTAACCCCTGAAGATGACCGTTAGTACTACTAGAAATACTTATCCACATCCGTTAAAATGTTTCGCCTCACATCAGAGCTTTCCATTTGCCATGCACCAACAAACCTAGACGCTGAGGATAGTGACTAGAAGCTAGTGCCTTGTGGCTATTGCTTCTGAAAATGCACCATTGCAACTTACCATTAACTGTCTGTGGACACCATCAAAGATATCACATCTTGTATATTCTGTAGGCTCCACAACACCATGTTCTTGTTTTCCAGTTAAACATTCAAACAACAAATAATGACGTTACGTGTTTGTGAGGAAACCAAGTGAATCAACCCAGAGCAGCGGGCTTTGTATTGGAAGTGTGTCATTGACTAATCACATACCAACAGTAATGTTCTCTCCCTCCCTTCCGATGTTAGATTGGTGCTCTGTTACATGATGAATCATTTGAGTCTCCAAAACGCTGCGTTTGGAAATGTGGTTTGGTGGTTTTAATTTGAACACAGACACCATCTCAATTTCGTCTCAGCTGTGAGACGCCTTACTTTCATTTGTTTTCTTATAAGTTGCAGATGTGACCAAGGTTGCGTCTGAAATAGTGCCCTACATTTGACCAGAGCTCTATGGTTCCTGGTTAAATGTAGTGCACTATACAGGGTTAGAGTTAGGGTTAGGGTTAGGATTAGGGGCAGGTTTAGGGTCAGCTTTAGGGTTAGCGTTAGGGTTAGGGTCAGGTTTAGGGTTAGATTTAGGGTTAGGGTCAGGGTTAAGGTCAGGGTTAGCGTTAGGGTCAGGGTTAGCGTCAGGGTCGGGGTTAGGGTTAGGGTTGAGGCTAGGATTAGATATATTGCAGAATATTTAGATTAATCTATGACAATCTCGGCTTGAACCAGTTAAACAGGCAATGTGAAGATGTTGAAAAGGCATAGACTAGGAACAAGACTCACAACACATGGAGTAATAGCCACTATTTATCTCTTGTGCTAAACGGCAGCGTAGCCTAGTGGTTAGAGTGTTGGACTAATAACCGGAAGGTTGTCAGTTCAAACCCCCGAGCTGACAAGGTACAAATCTGTCATTCTGCCCCTGAACAGGCAGTTAACCCACTGTTCCCAGGCCGTCATTGAAAATAAGAATATGTTCTGAACTGACTTGCCTGGTTAAATAAAGGTAAAAAAAATATTTTAAAAAACCACCATGACTATGAAATGAAGTGTGTATCCATCTCTATTACAATTCTCTATCTCTATATGTCTCTATGCCTCTTCCAGTTACAGTTGGGATTGGCTCAGTGATCAGATAGAGAGATGGTTCAGGAACAGGTGGGTTTGGCTCAGTGGATCATGAGTGTAGATAGCCTGAGCCTGCTCTCAATGAGTGTAGATAGCCTGAGCCTGCTCTCAATGAGTGTAGATAGCCTGAGCCTGCTCTCAATGAGTGTAGATAGCCTGAGCCTGCTCTCAATGAGTGTAGATAGCCTGAGCCTGCTCTCAATGAGTGTAGATAGCCTGAGCCTGCTCTCAATGAGTGTAGATAGCCTGAGCCTGCTCTCAATGAGTGTAGATAGCCTGAGCCTGCTCTCAATGAGTGTAGATAGCCTGAGCCTGCTCTCAATGAGTGTAGATAGCCTGAGCCTGCTCTCAATGAGTATAGATAGCCTGAGCCTGCTCTCAATGAGTGTAGATAGCCTGAGCCTGCTCTCAATGAGTGTAGATAGCCTGAGCCTGCTCTCAATGAGTGTAGATATCCTGAGCCTGCTCTCAATGAGTGTAGATAGCCTGAGCCTGCTCTCAATGAGTGTAGATAGCCTGAGCCTGCTCTCAATGAGTGTAGATAGCCTGAGCCTGCTCTCAATGAGTGTAGATAGCCTGAGCCTGCTCTCAATGAGTGTAGATAGCCTGAGCCTGCTCTCAATGAGTGTAGATAATATAATAATAATATAATAATATATGCCATTTAGCAGACGCTTTTATCCAAAGCGACTTACAGTCATGTGTGCATACATTCTACGTATGGGTGGTCCCGGGAATCGAACCCACTACCCTGGCGTTACAAGCGCCATGCTCTACCAACTGAGCTACAGAAGGAAGAAGATAGCCTGAGCCTGCTCTCAATGAGTGTAGATAGCCTGAGCCTGCTCTCAATGAGTGTAGATAGCCTGAGCCTGCTCTCAATGAGTGTAGATAGCCTGAGCCTGCTCTCAATGAGTGTAGATAGCCTGAGCCTGCTCTCAATGAGTGTAGATAGCCTGAGCCTGCTCTCAATGAGTGTAGATAGCCTGAGCCTGCTCTCAATGAGTGTAGATAGCCTGAGCCTGCTCTCAATGAGTGTAGATAGCCTGAGCCTGCTCTCAATGAGTGTAGATAGCCTGAGCCTGCTCTCAATGAGTGTAGATAGCCTGAGCCTGCTCTCAATGAGTATAGATAGCCTGAGCCTGCTCTCAATGAGTGTAGATAGCCTGAGCCTGCTCTCAATGAGTGTAGATAGCCTGAGCCTGCTCTCAATGAGTGTAGATATCCTGAGCCTGCTCTCAATGAGTGTAGATAGCCTGAGCCTGCTCTCAATGAGTGTAGATAGCCTGAGCCTGCTCTCAATGAGTGTAGATAGCCTGAGCCTGCTCTCAATGAGTGTAGATAGCCTGAGCCTGCTCTCAATGAGTGTAGATAGCCTGAGCCTGCTCTCAATGAGTGTAGATAGCCTGAGCCTGCTCTCAATGAGTGTAGATAGCCTGAGCCTGCTCTCAATGAGTGTAGATAGCCTGAGCCTGCTCTCAATGAGTATAGATAGCCTGAGCCTGCTCTCAATGAGTGTAGATAGCCTGAGCCTGCTCTCAATGAGTGTAGATAGCCTGAGCCTGCTCTCAATGAGTGTAGATATCCTGAGCCTGCTCTCAATGAGTGTAGATAGCCTGAGCCTGCTCTCAATGAGTGTAGATAGCCTGAGCCTGCTCTCAATGAGTGTAGATAGCCTGAGCCTGCTCTCAATGAGTGTAGATAGCCTGAGCCTGCTCTCAATGAGTGTAGATAGCCTGAGCCTGCTCTCAATGAGTGTAGATAGCCTGAGCCTGCTCTCAATGAGTGTAGATAGCCTGAGCCTGCTCTCAATGAGTGTAGATAGCCTGAGCCTGCTCTCAATGAGTATAGATAGCCTGAGCCTGCTCTCAATGAGTGTAGATAGCCTGAGCCTGCTCTCAATGAGTGTAGATAGCCTGAGCCTGCTCTCAATGAGTGTAGATAGCCTGAGCCTGCTCTCAATGAGTGTAGATAGCCTGAGCCTGCTCTCAATGAGTGTAGATAGCCTGAGCCTGCTCTCAATGAGTGTAGATAGCCTGAGCCTGCTCTCAATGAGTGTAGATAGCCTGAGCCTGCTCTCAATGAGTGTAGATAGCCTGAGCCTGCTCTCAATGAGTGTAGATAATATAATAATAATATAATAATATATGCCATTTAGCAGACGCTTTTATCCAAAGCGACTTACAGTCATGTGTGCATACATTCTACGTATGGGTGGTCCCGGGAATCGAACCCACTACCCTGGCGTTACAAGCGCCATGCTCTACCAACTGAGCTACAGAAGGAAGAAGATAGCCTGAGCCTGCTCTCAATGAGTGTAGATAGCCTGAGCCTGCTCTCAATGAGTGTAGATAGCCTGAGCCTGCTCTCAATGAGTGTAGATAGCCTGAGCCTGCTCTCAATGAGTGTAGATAGCCTGAGCCTGCTCTCAATGAGTGTAGATAGCCTGAGCCTGCTCTCAATGAGTGTAGATAGCCTGAGCCTGCTCTCAATGAGTGTAGATAGCCTGAGCCTGCTCTCAATGAGTGTAGATAGCCTGAGCCTGCTCTCAATGAGTGTAGATAGCCTGAGCCTGCTCTCAATGAGTGTAGATAGCCTGAGCCTGCTCTCAATGAGTGTAGATAGCCTGAGCCTGCTCTCAATGAGTGTAGATAGCCTGAGCCTGCTCTCAATGAGTGTAGATAGCCTGAGCCTGCTCTCAATGAGTGTAGATAGCCTGAGCCTGCTCTGAATGAGTGTAGATAGCCTGAGCCTGCTCTGAATGAGTGTAGATAGCCTGAGCCTGCTCTGAATGAGTGTAGATAGCCTGAGCCTGCTCTCAATGAGTGTAGATAGCCTGAGCCTGCTCTCAATGAGTGTAGATAGCCTGAGCCTGCTCTCAATGAGTGTAGATAGCCTGAGCCTGCTCTCAATGAGTGTAGATAGCCTGAGCCTGCTCTCAATGAGTGTAGATAGCCTGAGCCTGCTCTCAATGAGTGTAGATAGCCTGAGCCTGCTCTGAATGAGTGTAGATAGCCTGAGCCTGCTCTGAATGAGTGTAGATAGCCTGAGCCTGCTCTGAATGAGTGTAGATAGCCTGAGCCTGCTCTGCTAATCATCAGATTGGGGGAAGGGAGGAAGGGAGGGGGCCTTATGGGTAACTGGGGTGCCCTGTCATGGTTGGGTAAGTGATTAATTAAAAAAATTAAAAGCATAATAAATAAATATGAGTATACGACTGGTAAATTGTGTGAGATGGGTTGATTCATAATGCAACAGAAAGTTGTTAACCAAATACGACACATGTCTTTTACCTTGCAATTATTTGTGACTTCGCATGTAATCAATGCATCAGAGGAGCAGTCCATTTCAAACCTGGCTTTTGTCAAAAACAGACCAACGACATCATTCCAGATTTGGCTGCTCAGAAAACAAGGAGGGAATGCTTGTAAGGTAAGCCATGACACTTTCTGTGAAAATACAGTGCATAGGTCTAATGCTTGAGAGGCTCTGTCCCGCTGGTGGTTTTGAAATGGCGGAGGCCACGCTCCTGTATTCTTTGCGATGGCTTGCGGATAGTCACGGTAACTGTCCGTGGTCCTGAATCAATATTGTGACCATGCTGTGTATGTGTTCCATGCCAATACCTAGGCCCTGTTTCATTTGTTTATTTAGAGAAGACAAGCTTATAATCCTGTGCCTTTATAACAGTCAACAACACACAGATATTTCATATTTTACAGTAAGAATTTAATGGAAGGAAACAGAATGAAGTATAAAATATATTTTTCTGAAACAACCTTGCGGACTGTTGTGGGTGAGCACCTGTGGAAGAACCCATAGGCCTAATTCTACAAAAGTTATATTTTGAAACAGTGGCCTTGTGCTTATTTTGGGGGAATTGTTTAGCCATTAAATTGTTTGGCAAATAAAAAAACATGATGATCTGTTAATCTGGCCCTGGTCACCGATACTCTGAATGTAAACGTATAAACATATATGTAGTCTCATTATCCAGGGGTTTGCGGGTCTTGAGAGACGAGGTAGCAGTGGCGCAGGGGTGCAGGGGAGGGGGGAATAAACCAAACTCTGGGTTTACAAATCCCAACAAAGCATGGTGTAACACATCACTTTATGCCGCAAAAGAAGGAAGAAGGAGGAAGGACTGATAGGAAGCAATGCTTCCCTCCCTCTAATATACATGAATAACCCTTTTGTTGTTGTGGTAGAGGATGACAGGCAGGCAGGCAAGCAGCATTCATCCATCCCTGGAGCTTGAAGCTATTTGAATGTTGAAAAATGCATGAAGGTCTTTACTGATAGAAACACACAGTTGTGTCTCGTGATGGATGGTCTGTGATACCCGACACACGCCAGGAAGAAAGCTGTTATTTGAGGGAAAGTAAAGTAAAACTGCTGGGTGGGTATTTGCTGTCATTTGGCTTTATTTTACAGTATAATACTGTGTGACTGTGTGTGACGTGGACGGCTCGTCCACTGGAATTCTGCTGCTACACTTCTGCAGAGTGAGAGAGAGAGCGAGCAAGAGGAAGAGAGAGAGAACACAGTCAAGCGGAATGAGAGAGAGTTTTCAGGGAACAGTTAGCTACAAAATTAGCTGTAATACCCGTAAATGCCTCCGAGACCATCCTGAGTGTGTTCCAGTAAATACACACCAGGTGTTCTGGTTCTTATTCATGTTCTTCCTCTTCTGAATCCAGTTACGCAATCTACTGTACTCTCCATAAATAACTATATTCATTCAATCTTCCCTTTCAATTCCTCTTCCACGCTCTCTCTTTTCCTTGTGTCTCACACATACTGTACTGTAGCATTTCACTGGTAATGGTGTGCATGTCTTAAGGATCCATGGGGGTTTCCTGAATCATGGAGAGTCAAACCAACAAAGTTATGCAAACTATGAATAAAATTAAGACTAGACCACATGTTATGGCATTGTTACATAGGTACGTTTTTACAGAGGCAATTCAGGTTAAAACAGTACTGCTGTATGAACCCCCATCCCTCTCTGTGAGTATCTGTGTCCGTAGCACCCAGCACCAGCCCTGATATCTCTCTCTCTCTCTCTCTCTCTCTCTCCATGATGATATTCAGAAAGTAGAAGGCCTGTCAGCCTGGCCATGGTCGACTGACTGGCTGCTTAGCAACGGTAGGCAAGGGCACAATGTTCTCCACTCACGTTCTCTCACTTTCTCGTTCTCTCTCTCCTGCCGTCTGTCTGTCTCTGTACGTCTCTCAGCCTAATGAGTTAAAGTAGGAGTGGTATTTATGCAGGAGATTTTATACTGTGCTGTTTAGCTCGTTAATGGTTCAAATAACTATGGCAGTGGGTTGAAAGTGGACATTTGAAATGCAGCTCTGGTTTGGTTTAGTTTGACTGACTGACTGACTGACTGACTACCAGAGGTGGGACCAAGTCATTGTTTTACAAGTCACAAGTAAGTCTCACGTCTTAGCACTCAAGTTCCCGAGTCAAGTCCCAAGTCAAGACAGGCAAGTCCGAGTCAAGTCTCAAGTCCTAAACAAGTCATTATGTGCTCTTCACCAAATGTAATATTTAATATTTCATATTTTTAACAAGAGTAATAGTTAATATATTACACTCAAGCAAATCATGAACGCTTTAAAAAATATAGATATTTATTACTGTCCAAATAAACATATTTCCATGGAAATACATGGGTAGTGTAATGCTCCGGGTGTCGTGGGTGTGGAGTCAAATGCAGGAGACAGAGTTCAATGCTGTGCGTCTTTTAATAGCACCAACGCACCACAGGGTGCTCACAAAAGTTACATTCCCAAACACAGGGAATCAAAAAATACAATGGAAAAAATCACGACCAGGCACTAACACGTACCTTTACAACAGTGCCGAAGGTTACAATGAAATAATCCCGCACAACAACCAGGCGGGCCGGCTGTCTAATAAAGACAAACTAATTAACCTGAACAGGTGCTACCAATAAACATACAAGGAGGGGGAGGAAAAACAATCAGTGGCAGCTAATAGGCCGGTGACGAAGACCGCTGAGCTCCACCTGCCCGGGAAGGAGAAACACCCTCGGTCGGACTCGTGACAGGTAGCCATGAGAAAGACCCCCCATAGCGATCGACTATTGAGGATTGCGCAATCGGGCAATCTAGGCTTGTACACAATCGCCCAACCTTAACACACACACCCTCTCTGTGTGTGGTTACAGTAATCTAACATATGTCAATGGTTTTAAGAACAGCAGTAACATCAGGCAGGGTTTAAGCTACCAACTACCTAGCCAGTTGGTGCTCAATCTCGGGTGGTAATGATCACGTTTGCGCACTGACTGACTGTGTGGAGGCTCATTGATTTAATGTTACTTTAGCCTACATGATACACTAGTAAAGTCATACATAGCTGTCGGCTATATTAGCCACGATTTACCATTCTTTGTGCAGCTTCAAATGTCGAACAAAGTTGGAAGTTGTTGCGCCTCTGTCTGTAATTTTCTTCCTGCATGTTTTGCAAGTTCAAATCCGTTTTTTGTTGATACAGCGTAGTCTTTATATCCCAAAATAATAATTTTGGGTATCATCTTTCCAAGGGCTCAGACTGAATTCACCCACCGACGTTCCTCGGACTGCCACACACAACCTTTTCCGCAGCTGGCACAATTTGATTGGCTGCTGTCCGATTCATATTGTAATCCATTAAATGAAGAGTTGAACCGCACACTTTTTTAAATAGCATAATTTTTATATTTGAGCTTGGGGAGGGTATCAAGTCAGTTCGAGTCAAAAGACTCAAGTCCAAGCTAAGTCACGAGTCTCTGGTGTTAAAATCAAAGCTGAGTTGCAAGTCATCATATTTGTGACTCGAGTCTGAATCGAGTCCAAGTCATGTGACTCGAGTACACACCTCTGCTGACTACTATGATCAGGTATGAACTATAAACCATCCACTCACATACTAGTATTATGGATATTTTTGTGCATTGTATGATTTGCTTCAATGTTCATATGTCTCTTGAGTTTAAATCACGTGACAGCAATTGAAACAACCAACACTTTCCTCCATCCATCACATACTACAGTACCTTGTCAGAATGAAAGTGGTATCTTGTCTGACTATCATTTACTCTATCATACACACACCAGACACCAGTCAGCCTAACATACAGAACAACCTCTCTCCCCAACTATAGATCCAAACCCTTGTTAGTGGCCCAAACGGTCACTGACCAGAGGTCCTCTGTGAGTAGCACTAGCAGCAATGCCAAACCTCTATGGGACCAATGTTATAGTTTACACATGAAAAGTTTATTTCCAAGACGCCGTATCCACCAAATCTTCACATTTGTGTTTTTTTCATCTGTAATTATTGCTTATGGGTACCTTCATATTTGTAAAGAAAATACTGTTCACAGATTTTTAAAATTTGTTTTTGTTGTTGTTGCAAAATGCTATATACCAATTGTTTAGTTGGCATGGAATGTTTGTATCCTGTGTATTTGACTGTGATATGGGGTTGTCTCACCTAGCGATCTTAAGATGAATGCACTTACTGTAATTTGCTCTGGATAAGAGCATCTGCTAAATGACTAAAATATCAATTGTAAATATTTTACAAACAGATAGGAGAAAACTGAGGATGGATTAACAACAATGTAGTTACTCCACAATGCTAACCTAAATGACAGAGTGAAAGGAAAGAAGCCTGTGCGAATAAAACACTTTCCAAAACACGCTTCTTGTTTGTAATAAGGCACTAAAGTAAAACTGCAAAAAATGTGGCAAAGAAATTCACTTTATGTCCTGAATATAAAGCTTAATGTTTGGGGCAAATCCAATACAACACATCACTGAGTACCACTCTTCATATTTTCAAGCATGGTGGTGGCTGCATCATGTTATGGGTATGCTTGTCATTCACAAGGAATTGGGAGGTTTTTCAGGATAAAAAGAAAATGAATGGAGCTAAGCACAGGCAAAATCCTAGAGGAAAACCTGGTCTAGTCTGCTTTCCACCAGGTAAGAATTATAAATGGCTGTCTAGCAATGATTAAAACTTCTTCAGGCTAGGGTCTATTTTTCTCAATTTTCGCCTGACTGACGTACCCAAAGTAAGCCTGTTGCTCAGGCCCTGAATTCAGGATATGCATATAATTGGTACCATTGAAAAGAAGACACTCTTAGGTTTGTAGAAATGTTAAAATAATTTCAGAGACTATAACACAATAGAAATAGTAGGAGAAAATCCAAAGAAAAACCAAACAGAAATATATATTTTTGAGGGCCTATGCTCTTCCAATGGAATGTATAGGGAATAATTCAATCTAGGACCCAGTGTGCAATTCATTTGTCTTCCACTGGGTGTCAGTAGTCTTTGTTCGAGGTTTCAGGCATGTTTCTTCCAAAACGAGTAAGAAATATTAATTTTACTACAGGGACACAGACTTGGAAATTTGTGTATGCGTGCGCGATGAAGAGGACGCACACCTGCTAATATTCACTTTCCTATTGAACATAGTTCTTTCTGTATGAAATACTATAGTTTAATTACATTTTAGGGTATCTGAAGATTAAATAGAAATGTATTTTGACTTGTTGAAACAAAGTTTATGGGTACATTTTCGGATTCCTATCTTGGCATGTTGAACGAGTGGATTACTCAACTAAACTGACTTTTTGGGATATAAAGAAGGATTTTATCTAACAAAACGACACTACATGTTATAGCGGGACCATTTGGATGACAAATCCGAGGAAGATTTCAAAAAGTAAGTGAATATTTCATCGCTATTTGTGAATTTATGAAACCAGTGCAGGTGGAGAAATATTATTGACGTAGAGCGCCGTCCTCAAACAATCGCATGGCATGCTTTCGCTGTAAAGCCTACTGTAAATGAGACAGTGCAGGTAGATTAACAAGAATTTAAGCGTTTAATCAATATAAGACAATATAAGACACTTGTATGTACCTAAATGTTTAATATCCTTCATTTGAATGATTACTTATTTGAATCGCCCTCCAATTTCACCAGAAGTTGTCCCGCTAGTTTACGAACATTTCTGAAAGTGTTTTGGAATGAAACTCTTCACGTCAACAAACATTAATAGACCATGTTCAGCCTTGTTGACTGACCAGTGTGTCTGATATAGGATGGCCACAGTCTTGGAAAGATATATTCTGTCTTAATAACTGGTATCCATCCTATTAAAGATCATAAATAGATACCAACAATCTTGATGAAGACTTTCTGGTTGAGGTGCAATTAAGTAACAAGCATTCAGCAGTGTGTCTGTTTGTACCCGGAACATTGGATGTACCTTACGTACACTAGTTTTGAACTTATTTCTCCAATCCAACTTAATTAAGAAAGTACTCCTAAACAGAACAGCTATGTGGTACTTTAATGGCTGTACAAACTGTAAGAAGGTGTTTAATTATCATATTCAGTACGAGAGATGGACATGGACACAGCAAGCCTACTCTCTCTGCATTGATTCAGAATAGTGTGATTGCTCCTTATATAAGCTTTAATTAATCTGCAGGGTAATCAAAATTGAGGCGATATTGATTTTAATTGTATGACCTTTGGCAGTCCTCCATGGAGTGGCATGACAGTCACTCCTGCAGTATTGCCCATGGCTACAGCTGCATGGCCTTACCTTTCAGCCTCTTCACTCTGTAACAAATTAGCCCCTCATTGTCATGTATCTGTGATACACAAATGTATGCATGAATTCACAGATATACTCTATGTACATTCATGTAAACACACATACAAATTCACACAGTTGCAGACAAATATAATGTCACCTTGAACTTTTAAATAATTCCCTATTTCTTCTCAAATAAATTGCAATTGAAACCACACCTTGTCATTGGATTTTCAACATTGCAGAACCAATTCTATTTTTGTAAACTTAAGTTTGGTTGCACAGCCTTTGGCCAACTGCAGAAAAACACTTATTGTAGCCATCAATGAGCTTGCTGCACCTTTCTACTGACAAAACAGAACAGCCCAGCATCTCTTGTTAACCATTCCTATTAACTTTTTGACGTGTGTTTGGGGTCATTGTCCTGCTGGCAGACCCACAACCTTAAATGGATACCTAGTTTTTGGATACTGGGTTGACCAGAGGACTAGAAAACATCTGATAATCTGCTGATTTCATGATTCCTTGTGTAGGGCCCTATAACACCTGTCTATGTAGTTTTTTCCAAAATTCAGTTTTCTCTGTTTTGTCTTCCAGGTTTCCTTTTCCCATTTTGTCAAACAATGCTTAAACCACATCAGAAAACCAGGTGTAGTTACCCTTCAATTCCAGTGCGCACCTAACAAGAGGATGTTGTTTTAGCAGTGTTTTTGTAGGGCACGTGATGGTAGAGTTTGCCAAAAAAATGTTCACCGAATTGATGTAAATAATCCTGATATCATTCTGCCAGATATCATAGGCTACTTTGTAGTTAACATTTAATTGAGAAGGTTTTTGGGTCTACCAGAAGATTTTTCCTTAGCACCATAGCTAATGGCTACACAAATTGGCAGCTGCCAATTGAATTTCCTGCAAATTCAGAAAGTTGCAGGAAATACAAATCACCGATACATTCTGTTCATTATGATAAACTTGGGCAAATGAATTACATGTGTAATACATTTAGTTGATTCCCTATTAAGTTATTATTGAATTCCATTTTATTGTCTGGATTGTCTGGATTCTGTGATTCCGCCCGCATTCTCTGTATCGCTGAGTTTCTAGGTCCCCAGGTTATAGGTCCCCAGGTTATAGGTCCCCAGCTGTTTGCTCTATAACCCATTTGTTCAAATTCCACCATGATGTATAATAAGGCCAAGACAACAAAAAGGCAACAGTGACACAGGACATTCAACCACACATTCGTGTGTTTAATCACAAAAACATCTGCCCGGTGAAGTCCAAAAAAAGCTAATATTCCATGTAACAAACAGTTGGTCAAGCATGGTGAAGCAAGCAGTGTTGGGGAGAGAAATGAACTACACTGAATAAAAATATCAATGCAACATGTTAAGTGTTGGTTTCATGAGCTGAAATAAAACATCCCAGAAATGTTCCATATGCTCAACAAGCTAATTTCTCTCAAATGTTGTCCACACCCTTGTTTACATCCCTGTTAGTAAGCATTTGGCTGTTGCCAAGATAATCTATCCACCTGACTGGTGTGACTTATCAGGAAACTGACAAAACAGCATGATCTTTCCCCATGTGCACCTTGTGCTGGGGACAATAAAAGGCCACTCTAAAATGTGCAGTTTTGTCACATAACACAATGCCACAGTTTTGAAGGAGTGTGCAATTGGCATGCTGTCTGCAGGAATGTACACCAGAGCTGATGCCAGAGAATTTAATGTTAATTTCTCTACCATAAGCCACCTTCAACGTTGTTTTAGAGAATTTGGCAGTACCTCCAACCGGCCTCACAAGTTCAGGCCACAAGTTCATACCATTCGCAACCAAAGCTCACGCTGATGTTGGCTTCGTTCTGTTGCTATTATCTGAACCATTCTGACATCGGACCGTTGTCCTCACATCCTCGGAACAGGAGGTTATATTGTTGTCAAGGCTTTATGTAGGAAGGAAGAGGAGGACGTGTTTCACAGGGTCGGGCCACTGATTGAGCAGAGCCCTACCTTATGAAACCCAAATCTCTCATTTGGAAGCTAAAATTACATTTAATCTCTTCACCAATAATTTTATATTCAAACACTTAAATTGAACAACAATTCCATGTGAATCCGATAACTACAATGTGCAGACTTTCCACTGTAGAGTTTATGTCATCTTTTCATTGATGAGAATGTCTCAGATGACAACCGACCTGACATCATATTCATTAAGTACCACCGCATATTTTCAATTGTTCGGATGACCAGAATATGGTTCATTTCCCCCACCTTCTGATGTTCCCAGAATCTCTATGTTAACCAAAGGGGTTTGCAAATGTAACATCAATAGGGTAGATAGAGGAAAAAAGGGGGAAGAGGTATTTATGACTGTCATAAACCTATCCCCAGGCCACCGTCATGACACCGCCAAGTTGTGGAGTCAACAGAAGTCAGAAATAGCATTATAAATATTCACTTACCTTTGATGATCTTCATCGGAATGCACTCCCAGGAATTCCAGTTCCACAATAAATGTTTGTTTTGTTCGATAAAGTCCATCATTTATGTCCAAATACCTCCATTTTTTTTGCACGTTCAGTTCACAAATCCAAATTCACAAGGCACAGGCACTGAGTTCAGGAGACAGTTCCATTACAGTTCGTAGAAACATGTCAAACGATGCATAGAATCAATCTTTAGGATGTTTTCATCACAAATCTTCAATAATATTCCAACCGGACAATTCCTTTGTCTTTAGAAATGAAAAGGAACAGAGCACGTGCTCACGGCCACGCGCGTGAGACTTAGCTCATGGCATTCTGCCAGACACCTGGTTAAACAGCTCTTATTTGCTCCCCCTTCACAGTAGAAGCCTGAAACAAGGTTCTAAAGACTGTTGACATCCAGTGGAAGCCTTAGGAAGTGCAATCGGACTAAATGTTACACTGTGTATTGGATAGGCAAAGACTTGAAAACCTACAAACCTCAGATTTCCCACTTCCTGGTTGGATTGTTTTCTCAGGTTTTTGCCTGCCATATGAGTTCTGTTATACTCACAGACATCATTCAAACAGTTTTAGAAACTTCAGAGTGTTTTCTGTCCAAATCCACTAATAATATGCTTATGGGCCTGAGTAGCAGGCAGTTTCCTCGGGGCACCTTATTCATCCAAGCTACTCCATACTGCCCCCCAGCTATAAGAAGTTAAGTAACCGTCTGTCTTATGTAATTATACCAAATGGAAGATGTAATACTAATTTGAGTGTCCCGGATTTACATTTACTATGTTACTTCTAGTCTATGAGACCAGTCTGTTGCATGGGCAACAATTAACCAGCTAACTTAGCTAGCTAGCTAGTTAACATGAGCCTACTCCATCTAGGCTACATATTGAACTTTAGTTGTCTCAGGCCAGTGGTACAATGTATAAATGTATGGTTAGATCAGAATTGCCGTTATAATCATTGGCCTGTATGGAGAATTAAGTAAGTCCAAATCCTCATCTCTATCCATGACTTTGGAAAGGGCCAATTTAGCTAGCTAGCTACTGCAAGACAACAACACAAGCAGACCAGAAAAAGGCAAGCTCTTCCGACAATTATGTTTGCTTTTGATGGAATTTGATTGGTGTGGTGCCAAATACAAACTGGCCTCCTTTGGGGATGCCAGGACCACCCATAATTGTTTTATCAAGGAGGCCAAATGCTTGCTGGCATTAATCAATCAAATAGTATGGGCAGCAACATGTCATACTATTGTTGTCCAGACAGCATCAAATACCTGGGCTACACCTGCTGAGACAGGTGACGATTTCTCTGGTAGATAGATTAAGCCCTTTGCGAATTGAAGGAAAATGATGAAAACACAGAGAGATGAAAGAGAAATTGTTTAAGAATGTAATATGTTTTATTGGTCACATTTTTGGGCAAGCCTGGCTTCCCTTGGCATCTATGAATACACACCACTGGGGGCAGTAAAGCAACCCCACAATGTTATCAAATCTCCCCGATATTTGATTGTAGGGAGGGTGTTATTTTCATTGAATGCTTCATTTGTGCTCAGTAATTACTGATCTGTATTGCCAAAGAGCTCTAACATTTCCCCCAGGAGTTTGACTTGTTCGGTGTGTTTTTGAGAAGTTCAATCAGGCTTTCTTGTGTATCCTTCAACAGTGGGGTCTTACTATGTTTACCAACAACCAAATGAAGCATTCAAAGAAAATAACACCCTCCCTGCAATCAATGATGGGGGAGGTTCGATAATGCTGTGGAGTTTCTTTGCTGCCTTTGCTACTGGGGGTCTTGAATGTGTGCAAGACATCGTTTTGGAGAGCAATGTTCAAGCCAGTGTATAAAAACGGTGTCTCTGTTGAAGGTTGTGTGTCTTCCAGTAGTACAACAACCCCAAACACAAAGAACAAGCAACCTGTAATGGTTCAAGAAGAAACACTGGATTATTCTGCAGTGCCCAGTGAAGAGAATACATCTGAATCACATCCATAACCTATAGTGAGAGCTGAAAACAGCAGTTGGTGGCGGGCTCCCATTTCATTCATGACTACAATAAGTATTTGTGGCAGTTATCTAGGCCAAAGTCTGTGCAACCAAGTTCAAGCTCCGGTGCACCAATCATTTTGTCCATGCCATTATTATTTATTTTCTCAATTAAAACGTAAGTTTACAAAAATAAAATAGGTTCTGCAATGTTGAAAATCCAATAACATGGTGTGGAGATGCCTTTTTTTTCAATTTCAATTTATTTGACAAGTAATAGGGAATTATTTAAGAAAAGTGCAAGGGTGTCAATATATTTGGCTGCAACTATAGACACACATATATGTATACACACACACACGCACACACACACACACGCACGCACGCACGCACGCACGCACGCACACACACTTCTGAACATGCACACTCACATAAAACTCTCTCACATTTTCAGAAGGAGTCTGACACATTTAAAACATTGCTTTCATTTTTTTACATTGAACTTCTAAAGAAAATAATGAAAGAAGGAGAAGTAAAAAAAAAGAATAACTTTATGTGGAGCCATATGATTAAAAAATCTATACAGTGATAGTATGTAAAATAGAGGCAACATCTTGTTTCTTGCATGTATGTAACCGGTCTGTGACATCTTTATTGTGTGTAGTAGGCCTATGGATGTCTATGTCATTTTTGTGAAAGAGCATGTATTTTATTCTTTCTGATCAGATGGGTTCTGCTCTGTAGATGGCTTTTCTAACAGTGCTGCTATCTCCTCACATCCACTGTGACTTTCTGTTTCCACACGTTGTCGAAGAGATACTCAGCCCACGCCATGATTAAAGCAACACAGGTGAACTCTCAAAGACAACATATTAGAGTGATAGCACATTAAAACATAAAATAACATCAACTTGCTCTGTCTCTCTCTGCTCAAGGGGCTCCATCTAAGGCTCAAGCTTCTTTTGCGTTTGAACACAAGGGTAGAGACAGGTAGCGGCAACTCTAAACACCTCACAAACCCCTGATATGTGCCATATTCATTTAGCAGAGAAAACACTCCAGTCGTGGTTGGGAGGTATTGAGGGTTTTTGTATTGTGTTTTCCTAAAAACTGTGGCTACACAGGCTCGCTAAGCAGGATAACCTCTCATTAGAGTCTAGTAGCTAAACAGTGTACACAGCAAAAACTGTGATGGAACAAGACCCCCCGGAGCTCACCATGGCTACATGGGGCACTTAAATTAGATGAAATCATCTCAGACTTCAAATATTTATAACATGTTCTCTGGGAAAGAGACTTCAGAGTGGGAGAAATCTTGTAGAAAAAAAGTAAGTTATTGGTAGAGGATATTATGGTGTATCTTAGAGAGTTTCAAATGCTCCCTGCTACGCCCCTGAGACATTATTACTAACCTGAAATGGTTCAGCTCATTTTATCCTGAGGAAATATAACAATAATATACTTTTCTGGTGGTAAATTAAGCATGGAAATGTCATAGCTCTATAGTGAATAAAGGAACGGAGAGTTGACTATAACCATTGACATGATAGTTTCTCCATTCAGTTTCCATAGTAGTGAAAACCATCATCCAATTATACACAAGCACAGCCACATTAGCTTGTGAACATCCCCATCACTTGTTAAATAATTGACAACTAAACCACTCCACAATTACAACCTTGAAAGTCACAGTGTTAATGTATCAAATAGGTCACATTGATGTATTCATGATAGCGTGGGAAAAACAAAATGTCAAATCTATTTTGACACGTGTTACACAAAGCATTTAGCATGGTACGTGAAACATGCCAAGTGCAGTTTAGACGTTAGAGAGCATTGTGTCTAACCACATGGTAACAATACAAACAGTGGAGCCAGGGGCAAATTGGAACTGTGCCAATCTGTTATCAAATATTCAGATGAAATGAATGACAAGGAAAATAGCTGTGCAGCCCCCGATGTTGGCAGGAACGCTTTTCCTGTGACACCGGTTCCATCTAGACACTGATTATAAGAAGGAGAGATAAGGGAGGGGATGAGCGAGAGAAAGAGGGAGGGAGTGAAGGAGGGACGAGTGGGACTCCATCGGTGTTGATGACAGAGAAAAACAAACACATTTCCAAGGCCATCTCCAGTCTGATTGCTAGACCTGTGTGTGTGTGTGTGTGTGTGTGTGTGTGTGTGTGTGTGTGTGTGTGTGTGTGTGTGTGTGTGTGTGTGTGTGTGTGTGTGTGTGTGTGTGTGTGTGTGTGTGTGTGTGTGTGTGTGTGTGTGTGTGTGTGTGTGTGTGGGTGGGTGGGTGGGTGGGTGGGTGGGTGGGTGGGTGTCTGTGTGATTGGCTAACAGTGTGCACTCAGAGTGAAACCTGAGGGAGAAGTATTCCAATTTTCTAGACAGGCTTTGAGTTTACCTCTTGCTACACTTGATCACAGTATACCTACAGTATCATAAATTCATATACAAGTGAGTTAAACATGACAGTGTCTCCTTTTATGAGTAAATATTCACATGGTCTATACAGTGCCAGCATACTACAATGCATCCCTACTAGTCACTCAGATAATCATCTCTCTAACTGTGCCGTGTCACAATAATCTTAATTGAGCATATCTATATACACTATAAACGTGTCTTCTCTCGTATCTGACTCCTCTAGTCCTCTCTCCTCACAGCCGAGGGCCATCCTTTTAAGAACAATCATAGCTGCATTTAGCCCTATTTATTAAAATGGGAAGCTTTTCTAGATAAATCCCATCTTTTCTTCAGGAAGTTAAATAAGGCTCTATTATTTCCCCCTGGTTGTTATCTGCTCTTGGTACCCCGTCCCTCCTCTCCTCTTCTCCTCCCTCCTTCCATTTGTCTCTCCACAATGGCTGCCTGTCCTTTTATCTCAGGTTTTTCTGGCAGCGGGTTTCAGCACAGACTCGCTCCCTCTCTTTTCTCTATTTAATAGACCATATTTCTCCCTGACTTCCTACCGTGCTCTTTTTAGTGGCAGGGGGAAGCTGTCAGCTTCAAAAACCGCAGAGTCCGACCTGAAAACTCCAAAGCATTGCTTTCATTCTCTAACCCCCGCTCCCTCCTCTGCACCCATCCTCCCAAACTCCATCATCCCCCATCCTTTCCCATCCTGTCATAGAGGCCTTCACTCCTCTATTCTGTTTGTTCCTGATTAGAATCACCAGTCTCCTGTGAAGTTCACACGCAAGGCAAACAAAATGGCTCCAATTTTTTTTCAAGATACTTATCTTTGATAAATAAAACAGCAACATGCATGACATTCTCCTCACCCTCCCTCCCTCCCTCCCTAGCCCCCTCCCACTCTCCTTAAGTCTCGTGCAAAAAGCCAAGGTACAAAGCGGTGAAATATAAAACACAGACTAGAATACACATAATAAATACATAATGAGGACAACATGTTTGAAGCCCTTCTCTCTTCAGATGTGTGGCGCTCATTGCTGTATTCATGGATGGGTTCTAGCAGTCTGCTGATGGCGTTTCTTCCCTCCCTGCCGCTGCACCTCTTTCCTCCCTGGGAGCTGTCAGATTTACTTCCAATTAAGGTATATCTGTTCCAGACCAACGACTCAACGCAACACTAGCTGTGGCTGCCGCTCCCGGCAACCCAACTTCTCAAACGTTCTGCAGTTGTCATGGCATTTGTGTGTCTTTTCCCACAACGGTCGGTCTATTTGCCTCTTGGATGGTTTGTTTGTTGGTTGTTTATCATTCACTATCAAACTCTTCCCAACTGATTTCCAGGAAAAGAGAGGTAAATAGAACAGAACCAACCCATGTTTCCTGTTGTTGAGGTGGAGGCTATTCAATGAAATCTATTGAGGACTATTACCTATTAAATTGCAGAATGTCTCATCTTAATTTTACCATTGTGGCCTGTTTAGCTTTGGATGACAGATAATGCTGTGCCTATAAATGATTGCATTTCATGATTTAGCATGCTCATTAACTTTCCATACATTATGCTCCAAACGGTTCCATATGCCCTAGATATATCTCCTGATTCCACATCCCAGCCCCATGTACTCTCCCAGTTGTCTCTGACAGCTAATTGCATGCAATTCTGAAACCACCTTTTCTCTTGAGGATAAAAATAAATCCACTTAAAATTCTGCAGCCATTAACACTTACTGTGCCCTAACTAACACACTTCATGCAATTCCACTTCAAAACCTTTGCGTGCCACAGTACAGCTTCTAGAGACCCAGTTTAGTGCCAGGGTCCGCACAGCAAGACACCACGAGAACGTCATCAGCCAACTCCGACAGATGGCTTATAGAATGTCTGCCTTTACAAAGCAACAGATCCCTTTGAAAACAGCCTATGTAGCTCCGACTGCTTACATAAGACAACACAATTTTTTACTTGAGAAATACTGCACCAAACACCTTAGTTATATTTAAAATTGCACAACTAAAACATCCTCAGCCAAACGTTATTTTACATTCAATCTGGGGATTGTGAGGAAGTGAAATAAGCTTCTGCGTCTAGTGTCAAATTGGCATGCTCAGTGGCTCTTTAAACCTTGCCTCAGAGAGAGAGAGAGAGAGAGAGAGAGAGAGAGAGAGAGAGAGAGAGAGAGAGAGAGAGAGAGAGAGAGAGAGAGAGAGAGAGGAGAAGAGAGAGAGAGAAAGAGAGAGAGAGAGAGAGAGAGAGAGAGAGAGAGAGAGAGAGAGAGAGAGAGAGAGAGAGAGAGAGAGAGAGAGAGAGAGAGAAGAGAGAGAGAGAGAGAGAGAGAGAGAGATAGGAAGAAAGAGAAAGAGAGAGAGCTGAGTAATCAGAGTTGATCAAGAAGGGTTTGAAATTATGCAATCAGAAACTGGCCAACCACCTGGTTCGTTCTCAAAAATAGGAAGGAGGAGAATCGACGGAGGCCTCTTCAAATTACAGTCTTTAAAACATCATCCATCTATCTCCGTGCTCCAGGGAAACTAACGGGAAGATTTTTGAATATTTCATTTGGGCAGCGATGACTCTGAGGTCTCAGGGATTACAGCCTGCACAGCCGTGCTGATGTTAGTGCAGTTCTGCTGAGGGTCTGGAGGACTAGCTAGTGCTGGAGGGAAGATAATTTAATCAACACCCTGATCAACTGGCTGGAATTCCCTGGAGGTGTTTAAATCCCTGGAGAACTGCAGGTTGTCTTCTTTGTTTAGTCAAGAGGCCCTCTCTCCCTCTCACTAGGACCAGATTGGAGCACGTCTCAGTTGATACTGTAGGGAGGGAGGTAGACGGAGAGACAGAGAGAAAGGGAGAAAAAGGAAAAGATGGTGTCCCAGCAGGCAAAACCGCATGAAAAGACATCATAATGACATCGTTACAACGGGTTTATGGTTGTAATGACATCATTTCAAACAGTTTTGCCATCTGGGGTGATGTTGTGTACAGTATATCAAATCAGCCATTTCATTCAGTCCAATAACACTTGCAGGAAAGCTCTGGGTGTTTGGCTTTTGTCACTTCTGAATAGAAGGTGTGAGATCGTTCCTGGTTTTAGCTGTAATTCCATTGGGGTGGGGGGGGGTGATCTAAACATTCCTTGAACTTCTCTCTGCTATCGCTCATCAGTGGAGGGGAGCTAAATAGAAGGTTATATGTAATTAAACAGTGTAAAGGGTTCTGTAGAGGCACCGTAAAATGTTTACACTCTTCCTCTTCTCTCTCCAGAGCTATCCTTTCTCTTCCTCCTCTCTCTCCAGAGCTATCCTTTCTCTTCCTCCTCTCTCTCCAGAGCTATCCTTTCTCTTCCTCCTCTCTCTCCAGAGCTATCCTTTCTCTTCCTCCTCTCTCTCCAGAGCTATCTTTTCTCTTCCTCCTCTCTCTCCAGAGCTATCCTTTCTCTTCCTCCTCTCTCTCCAGAGCTATCCTTTCTCTTCCTCCTCTCTCTCCAGAGCTATCCTTTCTCTTCCTCCTCTCTCTCCAGAGCTATCCTTTCTCTTCCTCCTCTCTCTCTCCAGAGCTATCCTTCCTCTTCCTCCTCTCTCTCTCTCCAGAGCTATCCTTTCTCTTCCACCTCTCTCTCCAGAGCTATCCTTTCTCTTCCTCCTCTCTCTCCAGAGCTATCCTTTCTCTTCCTCCTCTCTCTCTCCAGAGCTATCCTTTCTCTTCCTCCTCTCTCTCCAGAGCTATCCTTTCTCTTCCTCCTCTCTCTCCAGAGCTATCCTTTCTCTTCCTCCTCTCTCTCCAGAGCTATCCTTCCTCTTTCTCCTCTCTCTCCAGAGCTATCCATTCTCTTCCTCCTCTCTCTCCAGAGCTATCCTTCCTCTTCCTCCTCTCTCTCCAGAGGTATCATTTCTCTTCCTCCTCTCTCTCCAGAGCTATCCTCCTCTTCCTCCTCTCTCTCCAGAGCTATCCTTCCTCTTCCTCCTCTCTCTCCAGAGCTATCCTTTCTCTTTCACGTCTCATCATCCTTTACACCGCGGAAAATAATACATCACTAATTTCTAATGCACAGGGCTCGTTCCACCCTGTCTTTTCCATTCCTTTCACCACTCCAATTCTAATTTGACTCATTTCAAAAGATCATTTGAATTAATCAATTCACATTTTTGAATGATAAATTAGATTTTCCTAGCTTATCATAATTAAATATCGCCCCTGTCAATAATGTCTCAGGCCTGCATTGTGTGTGTCTTCTGTCTAGTGCATTTTGGAATTACTATTGAACCCAAATTAATGTTGTGAGACTCAGGGGGCTGGGTCCTGTACTGTATAATGCTGTCAGATTGCACCAATGATATTTAATCCAATATAATATAACCCACTCCATCTCTATGGTGAAGAATTGTTTTCAGCACAACAAAAAGGGAAGGAGAAAGTTGATTGCCAGGCTAAACAGAAGACAGGCTATTGATCGGCTCAGAATAACAGAAACCTGATTGCTTCCTGTAACATTTCATTGGTCTGCCCTCGAAGACAAAAGCTCAAGATAAAGTGTTTCTATTAGATACACAGAATAATATTCTACAACAACTTTGAAGTATACTATGCATCCATTCTATGATCTAATCAATAAGTACAAGAGTAAGTGAGGATATAAAGTAAATTAGAGAAATTGCAACAAGATTTTTTGGACGCTCTTGTTGGACGTTCACATTGTATATATCAAATATGTAGGCCGCCCCAGAAGTATATCTAAAACCGATAACCAATGACAATCTGATTGTAACGGCGTTCATCTGTTGAAAGAAGAGAGTCGGACCGAAATGCAGCGTGTTGGTTACTCATGACTTTAATGAAAGAATCGCGGTACATGAAATAACTGAAAGACGAAAACAACAAACGGAAAGTGAAACTAATTACAGCCTATCTGGTGACTACAACACAAAGACAGGAACAATCATCCACGAAATACAAAGCGAAACTCAGGCTACCTAAATACGGTTCCCAATCCAAGACAACGAGAATCACCTGACTCTGATTAGGAATCGCCTCAGGCAGCCAAGCCTATACCACACTCCTAATCAGCCACGATCCCAAATAGTACAAACCCCAATACGAAAACAACATATAAACCCATGTCACACCCTGGCCTACCCAAACATATAACAAAAACACAAAATACAATGACCAAGGCGTGACACTGATTCATTACAACAAGTCAAAAATAGCCCAATATCAATAATCTGACAAAATCACTTAGTAATAGATACAGCATATTTAGTGTCATTTAAACTATATTTAAATAGGACGTGTCATCCTTGGGTGTTAACGAGTGACAGTTCTTGTAAGGTGTGGCTGTGTAGGCTTCAATATACAGTTGAAGTCGGAAGTTTATATACACTTAGGTTGGAGTCATTAAAACTTGTTTTTCAACCACTCCACAAATATCTTGTTAACAAACTATAGTTTTGGCAAGTTGGTTAGGACATCTACTTTGTGCATGACACAAGTAATTTTTCCAACAATTGTTTACAGACAGATTATTTCACTTATAATTCGCTGTATCACAATTCCAGTGGGTCAGAAGTTTACATACACTAAATTGACCGTGCCTTTCAACAGCTTGGAAAATTCCAGAAAATGATGTCATGGCTTTAGAAGCTTCTGATAGGCTAATTGACATAATTTGAGTCAATTGGAGGTGTACCTGTGGATGTATTTCTAGGCCTACCTTCAAACTCAGTGCTTCTTCGCTCATGGGAAAATCAAAAGAAATCAGCCAAGACCTCAGAAAAAAGATTGTCGTCCTCCACAGGTCTGGTTCATCCTTGGGAGTAATTTCCAAATGCCTGAAGGTACCACATTCATCTGTACAAACAATAGTATGCAAGTATAAACACCATGGGACCACGCAGCAATCATACCGCTCAAGAAGGAGAAGCGTTATGACTCCTAGAGATGAACATACTTTGGTGCGAAAAGTGCAAATCAATCCCAGAACAACAGCAAAGGACCTTGCTGGAGGAAACAGGTACAAAAGTATCTATATGCACAGGAAAACGATATCGACATAATGTAACGGCGTTCTTCGTTTGTTGAAAGAGAGTCGGACCGAAATGCAGCGTGGTGGTTACTCATGTCTTTAATTAAGAAAAATGGAACGATACATGAAATAACTAATAAATACAAAAACAACAAACGGAACGTGAAACCTATTACAGCCTATCTGGTGAACACTACACAGAGACAGGAACAATCACCCACGAAACACAAAGTGAAACCCAGGCTACCTAATTACGGTTCCCAATCAGAGACAACGAGAATCACCTGACTCTGATTGGGAACCGCCTCAGGCAGCCAAGCCCATACAACTCTAAGCCCATACTCAGCCGCAATCCCAATAACCACAAAACCCCAATACGAAATACAACAAAACAAACCCATGTCACACCCTGGCCTGACCAAACAATCAACGAAAACACAAAACACTAAGTCCAAGGCGTGACACATAACCTGAAAGGCCGCTCAGCAAGGTAGAAGCCACTGCTCCATAAAAAAGCCAGACTACGGTTTGCAACTGTACATGGGGACAAAGATCGTACTTTTTGGAGAAATGTCCTCTGGTCTGATGAAACAAAAATAGAACTGTTTGGCCATAATGACCATCGTTATGTTTGGAGATAAAACAGGGAGGCTTGCAAGCCGAAGAACACCATCCCAACCGTGAAGCACGGGGGTGGCAGCATCATGTTGTGGGGGTGGCAGCATCATGTTGTGGGGGTGGCAGCATCATGTTGTGGGGGTGCTTTGCTGCAGAAGGGACTGGTGCACTTCAGAAAATAGATGGCATCATGAGGCAGGAGAATTATGTGGATATATTGAAGCAACATTTCAAGACATCAGTCAGGTTAAAGCGTGGTCGCAAATGGGTCTTCCAAATGGACAATGACCCCAAGCATACTTCCAAAGTTGTGTCAAAATGGCTTAAGGACAACAAAGTCAAGGTATTGGAGTTGCCATCACAAAGCCCTGACCTCAAGCCTATAGAAAATGTGTGGGCAGAACTGAAAAAGAGCGTGTGTGCGAGCAAGGAGGCCTACAAACCTGACTCGGTTGCACTAGCTCTGCCAGGAGGAATGGGCCAAAATTCACCCAACGTGTTGTGGGAAGCTTGTGGAAGGTTACCCGGAATGTTTGATCCAAGTTAAACAATTTAAAGGCAATGCTACCAAATACTAATTGAGTGTATGTAAACTTCTGACCCACTGGGAATGTGATGAAATACAAGCTGAAATAAATCATTCACTCTACATTATTCTGACATTTCACATCCTTAAAATAAAGTGGTGATTCTAACTGACCTAAATCAGGCAATTTTTACTAGGATTAAATGTCAGGAATTGTGAAAACTGAGTTTAAATGTATTTGGCTAAGGTGTATGTAAACTTCCGACTTCAACTGTATCTAATTAAGGTGTATTTCCTATAAATAGACCTCTCCATTCCATTAATCATGTGAAGACAGATTGTGTGGTCTATATCCAGGAGAAAACCTGTCCCATGATCCTCTAGTGTGCTAACACTGTATTTGTTTCCAATACATCACTGACACCTCCCCCTTGAAAGAGTACATGTGGAACTTCCTGTAAGGATAAATCACTTAAGAAGGTAAGATAAGGAAACATACTCACAAAATGATCTTACTTTCACACAAGACAGCATGCAAGACATCTGCTGCCAAGGTGACATGGTTGACAGAGGGGCTGAAAATAAGCGGGTGAAAATGGAACCTTTGGTATCCGATATGTTGGAGGCCAGTCTGGCATTTCAGAGCAACAAAAATGGTGATTCAACAAATGAAATTAGAACATACTTCAGTCTATTTCTCTTTTTTGTTTCATCAAACATCCAAACGAGTACTGAGTCCAAGTCTGTCATAATGACTCATTTGTGAATCGTTCTTCACTTGTATAGATCATATCCAAATGAACCACATCATTTCACAGACTCTATTGTGTGGTTAAAATGGTCTCCAAAAGGTGTCCGGACACTACTTCTTATTGATAGTGACACAAAACAATAGCCTAATGAAGTAGCAAGACATTTTTACATTTTTGAGGGCCATGACTGGATCCCATGCATGCATGTAGCTGCTGTGTGAGTTAATGTGACTCATCCTATTGGCTCCATCTGCATCGCAGATCAGTGAGTTATAAGTGGGAGTGGTTATGATGACTGGAGGAAATGATTACATCCCAGTAAGACAATAACTAGAAAGGAAAAATGCATTCCTTTAAAATATATTTCAATGAATTGGGGAATAACAGATCAAAGCTGCAGGGGGAGTATTGACATGCGCTCCCTGTCGGTGTGGAAACATCAAAAAGCTTGTAAATATACAACCAAGGATGATGCCAAGCCATTGAAATCTTTGAAACAGGTTCCTGCAATGAAATAATAAAACAATGAAATTGTATTGAAAGACTTGGGGGAGGGCATATAAAAGTTATCAGCCTGCACTATGTATGTAGGCCTAGAGTAAATGCTATGCAAAAAATATTCTCTTTGAATTGTAGAAAGAAAATCTACTTCGCATAGAATATGTTAACTTAATTGATAAAATAGGGTTGTTTGCACTTGGGAGCACATTACCTTAAGTTGCCGCAATAACTTTGTAAGTAGAATGGGTTTACTATAATTATTACTGTGTAGTTACATAGGTATGGGGCATCTTAAGGTGCCGTGTTAGCCAGTGCTCAGCTAGCATCTTCTGTCTGTCTGAATGTTTAACATCCTGTCCACGTCTGAGAGGATAGCCTCCAAGTACTAGCCAATCAATGGCCTTACTCTTGCACAGACTCTGGTAATTAGACCAAATCAACACATTGCAAGAGTGTGGAGAAACTGAGAGTGTTCACAATAGTTCAAAGAGAAAGAGAAACTGAGATTTCTCTCTTAATCATCTATTTTATCCAATTGTCTTTTTCATTTCTGTAACACCATCCTTAATGAAATAGCCATTTATTCATTCTGATTCTCCTTTTGATGCTGAGATTTGACTCACACATGAATCATGTAAGTTATTTCTTTTTCCTGGAAGATGGGCGTATATATCTTTGGGCATGTTGGTGATCTCAGCTGCACTACATCTTCAGTGAGATGAAGTTAGCCAACTGAGCAGACCCTAAACTTACCTGCCAATGGACATTTTCTTTAACCCCAGGATTGTGTATTCACATTATTTTCTCTTTCTTTTCTCTTTCTGCCATGGAAACAACTTTTCGCAGTCATAGAAAGTATGAATCTCATCTTTCAGGACCCAGTCACTTGTCATTCATTGCTGGACAAGGGGGCCATTACATTGGCCTTATAGTATTATGGGCCTAGTTGTTGGCAAGGCTTTGTTTCTTATTCCTCATTTTCGGTCCCTCCTCCACGGAGCCCGACTGCAGTCTACAGCCTCCAAACCCATCCATTAGTCTGCCTCCTTCACCACCGAGAGAGAGGTGACTGATGTAATTTACTGTCTGGCATACACGGTACCCCTCTCCCTCTCTCTGGCTGCTACACCCTCAGCCGTACATTGAGTGGCTGAAAATTGCAGTTGGAACACAATGTTGTGATATGACTACTGATGACCTCATACCGTTGGTCTCCTGGAAGCTCACCCCCTGCTGTTCCTGGGAGAGGGTGTGGGGCACTGGGTAAATCTGAAATGGCACCCAAAGCAGGGGTTTCAAATGAATTCCACGGAGGGCCAAGTGAGTGTTTGCAGGTTTTTTTCTTCTTTTTTTCCTTTCTTTAAGACCTAGACAACCAGGTGAGGGGAGTTCCGTACTAATTAGCAACCTTAATTCATCAATCAAGTACAAGGGTGGAACGAAAACTCGCAGACACGGGAATGAGTTTGACACGTGCTCTAACGCACACTACTAACAGTATGTAGGCACTTCAGCTTGTAGGTTATGGTACTCACCCTACTGACAATATGTAGGCACCTCAGCTTGTAGGTTATGGTACTCACACTACTGACAGTATGTAGGCAACTGCAGATATGACTGCTATCACTATGGTCACGTCTTCATGCAATGGTTTCATATAGCCAAATCACCTAACTCGCACTATGCAGAATCAGGAAGGCTGTATAGAAAGGGAACACTGCACGTAATATGACAGACTGCTGCTCTGTGGTTTTGCTTGATTGATTTAGCATTATTAATCAAGTTAGTGTTGACTTAGCAAATGTTCCCCAGGCAGGGACAAACGTTTGCATTTCACGTCCATTGTCACAGGTTATTTTATGATACTAGGCTAACGGCAGGGTAGCCTAGTGGTTAGAGTGTTGGACTAGTAACCGAAAGGTTGCAAGTTCGCATCCCCGAGCTGACAAGGTACAAATCTGTTGTTCTGCCCCTGAACAGGCGGTTAACCCACTGTTCCTAGGCTTTCATTGAAAATAAGAATTTGTTCTTAACTGACTTCACTAGTAAAATAAAGGTAATTTTTTTTTAAACTCATACAATAACAATGCATGTAGTCATATGTGCATGTTGTAATGGAATTCATACCATAGTTTATTTTCTCTAACTTCAACTTCTTGCACTTTAAACAAAAAAAACGCAGATATCTCTATCAAAACCCAGCTATCGCTCTCAAATCCCAGCTATCTCTATCAAAACCCAGCGATTTCTATCAAAACCCAGCTATCTCTATTCAAATCCATGTATTTATTATTGTTATTTTCTTATATCTGTATTAGAATGTAGCCTCTACATTCTCCTGGAGATCACGGCTAAATAATGTGATCATTGCATTTCAGTCAAAGTGGTATGGTAACCACACAACCATATCAAACTGCTGACAGTGGAGGGTGGCAGAGGGAGAATTGATAACCAAGGTAACTGCCAAAGTACTTGATCAAGACTGCACTAGAGGCTTATGTGCCTATGTGCCCTGCTGCAGCAGCAAAACAATAAACTACCAACCGCTATGACTAAATATCTCTCTGATAGACCCTGATCATTTCTCCTCTTTCTCTAACTCTGATCACGAATCATAACATTTCCTATTTGACATTGGGTAATGACTTGACTAGAAAATATGCATTTTTATTACTTTCCCTTCTTGAAAGAAATTACTTTTACAAGGTGAGGCGGCATCCCACATTGCAGAGAATAATACTGTGTATCAGGTATAAAATGAAGAATGAAATCTAATCAAATCAAAACGTTACTGCGTTTAAACATCTCAATACACTTTCCATGAATATAGACACACTGAATGGCACACTGTTCGGCCATGTCAGTGACCAGGAGCTAGCTGGACTGACAGACAGATGTCGTCGTTATGTGGTGCTGGCCCTACAGGGTACACTTGGTCTAACCTCAGGCCAGACCATAGTAAATCCCCCCAGGCTCGGAGAGAATCCAGTCCCTGACCTCTGGAATATGCTTTGGGGGTTGCAGTTTGTTCATCTGGATGTGTCTTTCGGGGATGTACAGTGGTTGCTATTTTCTCTGGAGATCTCACTAAACATGTGAGCCAAGAGACCCTTGAAACCGGAAGCTGGCAGCCGAGAGCTGGGGGCTGGGGAAGGGAAGAGAGGCCCTCTGCTGTACGTTTGCAGTGTACTGTAGAGGACAACGGTGGAAACTTGTAAGTGGGTTGAAAACGCAGTTCTCAGCCAAAAACAGAGACAGAGGGCCACATCAGATGCAATGCAACACACACAAATCCCCCTTAAGAATCAATCAGATCATCAGACAGTCTTGGAGTTCTGTAACATAAGCCTCCACCCGACCTTGGGATCTGGTCCAACTCAGAGAAACAAGCACATTGTTCTCAAAGAGGTGTTTTTTCACCTTTTAGGAGGTCAGCTGGATTTTACTACAGACTTGGGAGTCGTCTGCCATATGTATAACTGTATAACAAACCACCATTACAGCATCTTAGAGTGACAGTGGGAGGAATCCCATGGGCTCGAAGTATCTTTCCAATGCAGATTGAATCCATATTGAAAGATCCAAGCCCAGCCATTGCTTTAACCAGTATTAACCTGTATTCAAATCCCAAGGTGTTGTTATTCAAAGTCAGGTTCAGAGATAAAGGTTGTATTTTTAATGTTCCCTGCTTGCTAAGAGAGAGTTAATATTGTATGTGGCAGGCTTTTAGTGCTCTACAGGCAGCTCCTGCTGACTGTCACTCAGTGACAGGGACCCGGGCACTCAAAGACAGCAGTGGCCCTCTCAGAAACACCATTCACTGAGAAACTGACAGGAGAGAACGGTTGTCACAGCACAGTTATAGCATTTGCTACAACATGATCAAGAATACAGCATTTTAAGAGACACTTTTCAGCAAATATTTACAAATGGAACTGTGGTTTTAATCAGATGATTTCTTATTATTGTGTAGTTATTTTCTATTCTTGTCACTTAACTTTCATTTATAAGCCCCTACCTTCATAGGTAATACTTGCAATATTAACAAATTAGTATTCATACATTATTAGACATTAATACGCTGAATAACGTCAAATACGCTTTTGACATGCTACACTTTTAATTTACATCCCTGTTAGTGAACATTTCTCTTTTGCCACGATAATCCATCCACTTGACAGGTATGGCACATCATAAAGCTGATTAAACAGCATGAACATTACATATGTGCACCTTGTAATGGGGACAATAAAAAGCCAAAATGTGTTGAGTTTTGAGGGAGCATGAAATGGGCATGCTGACTGCAGGAATGTCCACTGTTGCCAGAGAATTTAAACTACATTTTTCTACCATAAGCCGCTTTCGATATTGTTTTTTTTTTGTCCAACCAGCCTCACAACCGACCATGTGTATGGGGTTGTGTGGGTGAGTGGTTTGCTCATCCTAGTTAAATGACTTAAATGTAAATGTAAATGTTGTGAATTGAGTGCCCCTTGGTGGTGGTGGAGTTTGGGTATGGGAAGGCATAAGCTACGAACAACGAACACAATTACATCAATGGCAATTTGATTGCACAGAGATACCGTGACGAGATCCTGAGGCCCATTTTTTATTTTTATTTTATTTTATTTTTAATTTTAGCACTTTTTCTCCCCAATTTCGTGGTATCCAATTGTTTAGTAGCTACTATCTTGTCTCATCGCTACAACTCCCATACGGGCTCGGGAGAGACGAAGGTTGAAAGTCATGCATCCTCCGATACACGACCCAACCAAGGCGCACTGCTTCTTAACACAGCGCGCATCCAACCTGGAAGCCAGCCGCACCAATGTGTCAGAGGAAGCACCGTGCACCTGGCAACCTTGGTTAGCGCGCACTGCGCCCGGCCCGCCACAGGAGTCGCTGGTGCGTGATGAGTGAAGGATATCCCTACCATCCAAGCCCTCCCTAACCCGGAAGACGCTGGGCCAATTGTGCGTAGCCCCAGGGACCTCCCGGTCGTGGCCGGTTGCGACAGAGCCTGGGCGCGAACCCAGAGTCTCTGGTTGCACAGCTGGCGTACAGCGCCGCAGTACAGCGCCCTTAACCACTGCGCCACCCGGGAGGCCCCTGAGTCCCATTTTTGTACCATTCAACTTCGCCATCACCTCATGTTTCAGAATGATAATGCACAGCCTCATGTCGCAAGGATATGTACACAATTCCTGGAATCTGAACATATCACAGTTCTTCCATGGCCTGCATACCAGACATGTCACCAGATATGTCACCCAATGACAATGTTTGGGATGCTCTGGATTGAAGTATGCGACAGCGTGTTTCAGTTCCCACTAATATCCAGCAACTTCACACAGCATTAAAGAGGAGTGGGACAACATTCCACAGGCCACAATCAACAGCCTGATCAACTCTATACAAAGGAGATGTGTCATGCTGCATGAGGCAAATGGTGGTCACCCCAGATACTGACTGGTTTTCTGATCCACGCCCCTACTTTTTGTTAAGGTATCTGTGACCAACAGATGCACATCTGTATTCCCAGTCATGTGAAATCCATAGATTAGGGCCTCATTTATTTATTTATATTGACTGATTTCCTTATATTAACTCTAACTCAGTAAAATCTTAGAAATTGTTGCATGTTTTTTCGTTCAGTATAGATGTCATCACTCTCGTGATAACTTTATTAAAGACAAAAAAATACTAAAGATGGGTGGGTCGTGCATTTTGCATCCCATTGATATTTTAAGTAGAAATTGTGGACCAATATTGAATTTTAAAAGCCTGTGATATTAAAGAAGTGCCCTTTAATATAGGCCACCTGGAGATTTCAATAAATCAGACTGAATATGAATAAAAACATTTGACATGTTTGTACATTACATTTCTACATGTCCCTCTGTGCATCTACATCTATTAATCCACTTAACCCCAACATTTCTCCAAGTCTTCACCATCATTGTGAAGCCCAAGTTATTTTGTTGCTTTGACAAATGAATTTCTGAAAATTATTTATTTAATGTGATTAGTGATTAATTTATGTCTGTCCCTCATTCTAAGGTCAACGCTGTTACGTGAAATCTATTTTTGATATGGTGAAACTATTCCTTTTAAAATATTGTTTCAAAAGAAACAGTGAACATCTAATAGTCAAATCATCATGTCAAAGCCGGTGAGCTGGTTCTACTCTTTTTGGCCATTTTCAAACCAGATGAACTGGCAACAGACAAACAGAGAACACAGGTATAAATACACAGAGGATAATGGGGGAGATGGGCGACACTTGGAAGGGGGTGGAGACAATCACAAAGACAGGCGAAACAGATCAGGGTGTGACAGGAGCGGGTCGTTCCACAAATTCGGTGCCTTTTGAGAAGTGTAACACTGTTCACATAACTTTTGATTTAACACACATTTTACATTCTGGGATAAAGAGCACATATCAAACTTAATAACATACACGTCATGATGTCAAAGGAGCAGCCTCTTTGTGCTTATAAGAAAATAGAATAAATTAAATAAACATATTTTTTTACAAAATCTACTTCTATGTTCTGTAGGTGGGAAGCCTTTGTTTCCTCATTTGAGGAACCCCATCCTATCTCTCCTGCAGCCCATTGCCAGTGTCTTACATGTAACTCCCACATTGTTCTTGAGGTGCTTCTCTCCTGAATACCTTCTGTCTCCCAGAGGCAACGACGGGTGGAGGAGATCAAAGACTCAGGAAATCTGATCAGGCACATGTTTTCTCCCATCAAATCAGCTGACATTCTGGTCTACCCCTTTTTAAATTGTATTTATTTATATATTCTGGTGCATAGCACATAGAGTATTACATCAGGTTTCTCTCAAAGTGTACTCTATCTATGAGAGCATGGTGTGATTGGTTGTGATTGTAGAGTTGTTGAATGACAGTGTACAGGCAGGAGTGAGCACAAAAAACGATATTGTGCAATAGCTTAGAAATCAATGGCTCAGAAATCTGATGTGACATTCCTGTCATGTCCTGACCTTAGTTACTTTTTTATGTCTCTATTTTAGTTTGGTCAGGGCGTGAGTTGGGGTGGGCATTCTATGTTTTTGTTCTATGTGTTATGTGTTTGGCCTGGTATGGTTCCCAATCAGAGGCAGCTGTCAATCATTGTCTCTGATTGAGAAAAATACTTAGGCAGCCTGTTTTCCCACTATGGTTTGTGGGTAGTTGTTGTCTGTGTCTGTGTTTCACCATACAGAACTGTTTCGATTTTCATTGTTTCACTTTGGTTATTTTGTATTCAGTGTTCAGTTATATTTCATTAAAATGGACACCTACCACGCTGCATTTTGGTCCAATCTTTCATACTCCTCATCAGATACAGAAGATCGTTACAATTCCATGACAGTAGTCTAGTCTAGACTATATTGAATCTCAAAAGTAAGATCCTGCCTGAATTGTTCAAATTAAACTGTGAGAGACCTTAATGCAGCAAGCTACCTCAAAATAGTCATACAAACAGTACAAGAAAATACCCATAATTCATATCTCCATATCTGTATTTTGTATGACATCTTTTTCCTAAGTATAGCAACTATAGATCAATTGTGCTGAGTCATTGTAGAGTCTGCTGTCAATACAACTCAGTAAAGATAATAGTTAGCTTCTTAAGATTAATTAGATCAATGTTTATAGTCCTCTCTAATAGGGTTGCTAGTGAAGCCTTCATGTCTTTAAAAACAGAGAATCACTCTTCTAGGTCAGTGATTTTACATTAGGCATTAGGAAGAAAGCGTTTTTCAGTGGTGTGTAAAGTAACTAAGTAAAAATACTTTGAAATACTACTTAAGTCGTTTTTGGGGGTATCTGTACAACTTTCATTTTTACTCCTTTATATTCCTAAAGAAAACATGTACTCTGATACATTTTCCCTTACACCCAAAAGTACTTGTTATATTTCAAAGCTCAGGCAGGACAGCAATATGGTCCTATTCACGCACCATTCAATATAACGCGTTGTCATCCCTAATGAGGCAGATATGGCAGACTCAATAAACACAAATACTGTGTTTGTAAATTGTCTGAATGTTGGAGTGTTGTCTGGTTAGCTTAATATAAGACATTTAATGAATGGCTTTTACTTTTACTCAAGTATGAAAATTAGGTACTTTTCTCAACACTGTACTTAAGTACATTTTAGGCTTTTACTCAAGTAGTATTTTACTGGGTGACTTGAGTCACTCAAGTACAGTATGACAATTGAGTACTTTGTCCACCACTGAAAAGGTTCATAGAGGAAGAATAGTTAAAGGATTCCATGTTTGAGAATGTTGTGATGCAAATCGTTGCATTTGGATGGATGTATGCTTTTACGAGGCGATTGCTCAGTGTTATTATTAGCAGTGTGCTCTAAACTTCACGCTGGCTGGATGGGAGCAGGGTTAGGCAGAATGTCTCGTGGGATTTCTGAGTTGTGTTCCGTGTCTGCATTGCTTTACTTCCAACATACCAGTTTGATGGTAGTGTGTAGGAACATCTACAGTAGTTACAACATGTACTAAATGGGCTGCTCCAAACGGTGGATTATTTCCATGATATGTTCTGACAGAATTGTCTGTTTCTATTGGACTGTATGTGGCTATGTATAGCCACCCAGTTCTATGGAGCAGTGAAGACATTGAGAGAGGGATTTATTCAGATTACTATAAATTCTCTCCTGTTAATGAGATTACAGCAACACTGTAACATGTAGGTTGCTGTTGAAGGTGCCAGAGACTGTTTTATTTCTGGGGGACAAAATGAGTTTTCCTGACATCAATCAGCCCCACAAATGAATTGTTATTCCCTCAAAACATTAAGCTTGGATCCAACACCGCCTCCGAAATGAATGACAAAAATGATGAAATGCTTTTAGACATTGGAGTCATTTAAGGATGATAGCAACTTGTTCACTCCAAGCTGTACAAAATCCTTTAGCTGCTGGATTCTGAGAATGCAATATGGAGACAAAGCATGCACACGTTGTCCACAACGGTGTGCAAATACATTGATAAACTTCACGGAATAATTGTTTCATTCCATATTTTCTATACGATGGCTAAATGTCAATGACAAAATACTTACTGTTGTTTCATATCCAGAATTATTACATCATGTGGATTCCCCTTCATTCGCACTATAAACACACATGAGTGAACAGACGATGTGGACACATTTTCTCAACCTCTTGTGCCTGTCTACTTTAGTTTGTAGCTATGTTCTGTACCAGTTGCATGTTCATATAGCAACACCAAAAAACATACAAGCTGAAGGTTTGGCACTGTACAGTACAATAAGTTTGATGAAAACTCTATTCTAATTACCAGAGACTATACTGTAGAAACTGACATGTTTTTGTAATTTTTTTTCAGGAGAGTGTTTAAATATGAACCTTTTTAAATTCCCTAGCTGGTTACTTCCATCCATCGTCCAGATTTTGCAGTCTAATTGTCATTCCATGAAAACATAAAAGCTCATTATCTAACCCTTAGGCCTCCGAAACAGAGTTGAAAGGAATGGACCTCTTTATTTGCATAATATTTACCCTAATGGTTTTTCCATTAGGAAAAAGCTCTTCATCTGCATAATAGAATGGCTGGAGCAGGAAGAGGAGGATAAGACACATCTGGAGGCTCTGCCATGTCCTTTCCTCCCGTGCTCTCTCTCTCACCTCTCTTTCTCTAAGTTGGGAGTAAGGAGAGTAATGAATGAGAGGATCTTCTCTGCCAATGCTCTCTCTCTCACCTCTCTTTCTCTAAGTTGGGAGTAAGGAGAGTAATGAATGAGAGGATCTTCTCTGCCAATGCTCTCTCTCTCACCTCTCTTTCTCTAAGTTGGGAGTAAGGAGAGTAATGGATGAGAGGATCTTCTCTGCCAATGCTCTCTCTCTCACCTCTCTTTCTCTAAGTTGGGAGTAAGGAGAGTAATGAATGAGAGGATCTTCTCTGCCAATGCTCTCTCTCTCACCTCTCTTTCTCTAAGTTGGGAGTAAGGAGAGGAATGAGAGGATCTTCTCTGCCAATGCTCTCTCTCTCACCTCTCTTTCTCTAAGTTGGGAGTAAGGAGAGTAATGAATGAGAGGATCTTCTCTGCCAATGCTCTCTCTCTCACCTCTTTTCTCTAAGTTGGGAGTAAGGAGAGTAATGAATGAGAGGATCTTCTCTGCCAATGCTCTCTCTCTCACCTCTCTTTCTCTAAGTTGGGAGTAAGGAGAGTAATGAATGAGAGGATCTTCTCTGCCAATGCTCTCTCTCTCACCTCTCTTTCTCTAAGTTGGGAGTAAGGAGAGTAATGAATGAGAGGATCTTCTCTGCCAATGCTCTCTCTCTCACCTCTCTTTCTCTAAGTTGGGAGTAAGGAGAGTAATGAATGAGAGGATCTTCTCTGCCAATGCTCTCTCTCTCACCTCTCTTTCTCTAAGTTGGGAGTAAGGAGAGTAATGAATGAGAGGATCTTCTGCCAATGCTCTCTCTCTCACCTCTCTTTCTCTAAGTTGGGAGTAAGGAGAGAAATGAATGAGAGGATCTTCTCTGCCAATGCTCTCTCTCTCACCTCTCTTTCTCTAAGTTGGGAGTAAGGAGAGTAATGAATGAGAGGATCTTCTCTGCCAATGCTCTCTCTCTCACCTCTCTTTCTCTAAGTTGGGAGTAAGGAGAGTAATGAATGAGAGGATCTTCTCTGCCAATGCTCTCTCTCTCACCTCTCTTTCTCTAAGTTGGGAGTAAGGAGAGTAATGAATGAGAGGATCTTCTCTGCCAATGCTCTCTCTCTCACCTCTATTTCTCTAAGTTGGGAGTAAGGAGAGTAATGAATGAGAGGATCTTCTCTGCCAATGCTCTCTCTCTCACCTCTCTTTCTCTAAGTTGGGAGTAAGGAGAGTAATGAATGAGAGGATCTTCTCTGCCAATGCTCTCTCTCTCACCTCTCTTTCTCTAAGTTGGGAGTAAGGAGAGCAATGAATGAGAGGATCTTCTCTGCCAATGTTCTCCTCACCTCGGACGTTTTGAGAAGGAGAAAGGACACTAGGAATGGAGGAAAGACTTGATATTCACCCAGTCACTTCTTCTAAAAGCCTTAACCACTACAGTTATGAGTGTCTACAAGGCCTAAATCTCTGTGGATATCTGGGCTTAGTGACATCAACATGCACGGACATAATCCCTGTTCATTCATGGAGATGGAATAGACATCTACCAATTAGATGCAGCTCTTTATCAAATAGCCTTGTTAACTTAAAACACAAAGACATTCTGAAACAATCCTCCAGCAGTCAATTACATTTTATTGGGCTCAAAAGGGACGTTTCCCGAATCTGGCACAGCTGTTACTGGAGAAAAACCCATATAATAGCATTTTCAATGTTCTTTACTTTCGATAACATTTTCTGAGGTGTAGGCATGTGGTAGAATATCAAATAGAAGTATTCATGTTCTGTATCTACAGTAACAATTTGGATTATTTTGAGCAATTAAGTCTGTGTTACAAGGATTCTTCAGAGTACCACTAAAACAATGGAAAGACTGTCTAGTTTGACTTTTCACCTTCCCTAGTATGAATAACTGTCTTTCCCTGAAAAACATTCCATGTTATTACCATGTTTATTACTACAGCTTTAATATACCCCATGATAACTCGTATCTGAGGTGACTCTCTGATCCATTATTCCTCATTCATACTACACACCCATCCACACCACTATGAGATGTCTCTGGCCCAAATGGCACACTATTCCCTCCCTATATAGTGAACTGATTTTGTCCAGAGCCCTATGGGCCCTTGTCAAAAGTAGTGCACTATAAAGGGAATAGGGTGCCATTTCAGACACACCCAGTGTTTCATCTGTATTCTGTATGCAGCATGGGGCTGGTGCAGGCAGACTGGGATGCAGTTCTCAGACGCTGTGTAACACAGACACTATTGGACAGATCACTTCATCATACTGTTAACAGACAACCCACAAAACATCACATCCTCCTTCAATGGCCACTGTCTGTCAGTAAGTTAGAGAGGTGGGGAGAATATCCGAGTCAGTCCCTCCACTGACTGGAAATATGGGTGGTGACCAGTAGGAAGAAAATGAAGTGAAATGGACTGAGGTACTACCTGAATTAGTCCAATAAGAATACAGATTTTTGTTTTTCTGTTGCAAAGCTTTTTGATACAGTGTGTCATGCTGAACATGGCCCTGGTGAAGGTATTTTAAAGGTATCCCATGGAACAACGCATGCAGAAGACAGAAGATAATATGTCAAAGAAGGCTTTAGTGACCCAAGCACCCTCTAACGAGGGGTTATGCAACTGCAGCCCGTAGGACAAATTTTCCCCCGATTTTACAGAGCATTTACATTTTTTTTATCATTATCATTATTTTCATTTTTTTTTATAGTTGAACATAAAAGACAGTAAAAACACCAGAAAATCAGCTCCAAGTTATTTTAATTTTGGAATTGTGTTCCCAAGTATTCCCACGCATAATAGAGAGACCTACACAAAATCCTCTATCCTATCCATCCTATACAAATTCAGGCAAGGTTTGAAATTCTTATGTTTTAGCCAAATATTATATATGTTTGGGCTTCTTGCAGTTAATTTGCAGTCTACAAATGATTTTTAATTATTTTCCAGCCCCCCGACCATCTGCTCAAGAGCAAATCGGCCCGCGGCTGAATCTAGTAAATGATTCCTGCTTTAACATATCCAGATGAACTACAGCGCCAGAATATTAGTGTGTTCTATCAGACTGTATTACTGCACATCCTTAGCTTAAAGTGCTCCTGGTCAGATTTCAATTACAGTGTGTTACTATGAACAGAGCAACATGCCATCTTTTAGACAGTGGCCAATGGGTTTTGGCTGCCCAGGTATGGTCCTAGACAACGATCAAACACTGGTGTGTGTGTTCTGTTTGGTGATTGGACAATGCAGTGAGGAGACTTGTACTTGATAAATGTCACACAGTCCTGCAGTGAGATGTGAAGTGCATTGATGGCAAGGCTGTTTGTGTGTGCATGCTGGCAAGGCTGTTTGTGTGTGTATGCTGGCAAGGCTGTTTGTGTGTGCATGCTGGCAAGGCTGTTTGTGTGTGTATGCTGACAAGGCTGTTTGTGTGTATGCTGTCAAGGCTGTTTGTGTGTGCATGCTGTCAAGGCTGTTTGTGTGTGCATGCTGACAAGGCTGTTTGTGTGTGCATGCTGACAAGGCTGTTTGTGTGTGCATGCTGTCAAGGCTGTTTCTGTGTGCATGCTGACAAGGCTGCTTGTGTGTGTATGCTGTCAAGGCTGTTTGTGTGTGCATGCTGGCAAGGCTGTTTGTGTGTGCATGCTGTCAAGGCTGTTTGTGTGTGCATGCTGTCAAGGCTGTTTGTGTGTGCATGCTGTCAAGGCTGTTTCTGTGTGCATGCTGACAAGGCTGTTTGTGTGTGTATGCTGTCAAGGCTGTTTGTGTGTGCATGCTGGCAAGGCTGTTTGTGTGTGCATGCTGTCAAGGCTGTTTGTGTGTGAATGCTGGCAAGGCTGTTTGTGTGTGCATGCTGGCGTGTGTGTGTGAGAACCTGTTATTTAACAGTCTGCTGTGGGCACACCTCTAACAATGGACTCTGTACACCTCTCCAATGCTATGCTCACACTGCTCACATCCATTACCTCTGGGATACGTTCCACCATGCTCACTCTGTTCACATGCATTACCTCTGGGAAACGTTCCACCATGCTCACTCTGTTCACATCCATTACCTCTGGGATACGTTCCACCATGCTCACTCTGTTCACATCCATTACCTCTGGGATACTTTCCACCATGCTCACTCTGTTACGATGCTTCCGGTTTGGAGCGAGTGGTCGCATCGGCGCTTCGCTCCCGCAGGTAGTATAACTTTTTACATTTCATTATATTTCATTATAGCACAACGGTTTGATTTGTCTAATCTTAGCAATTTCTTCTCAACTAGCTACATAGCCGTCTTTGTATCAAAGATAATTGCGTAATTATCGTATTTCGCCGTCCTAACGTAGTCTTCACTAGCCAGCTAGCTAACGTCCACTGATTAGCTGCACTGGGAAAACTATTACACTCAACTGAACGACTTGATCAGTGTAGTGTTAGCTAGCTACATAGCTGTCTTTGCTGTCTTCGTATCTTCGTTCCAAGATAATTGTGTTGTTTAGGTTTAGAGTGTGTAGTCTTAGAGTGATTATCTTAATTTACCGAGGTTAGCTAGCCAGCTATTTGTCGTCCTTAACGTAGGAGACTCTGCTAGCTAGCCAACAGCTAGCCAACGCTAGCCAACGTCTTCTGAATAGAACTCAACAACCCAGTCGCATTCACAGGTAGTATCACATTTTCATTTCATTTCATTACAGTACAACGGTTTGATTTGTTTGATCGTAGCTAGCTACATAGCTAGCTACATAGCCGTCCTTGTATCAAAGATAATTGTGTAGTCTAGAGCGATTTTCTAGGTTAGCTAGCCAGCTATTGTCGTTCTTTTAACGCAACGTAACGTAAACAACACTACTAGCTAGCCAGCTAGCCCCCGAATAGCAGCACTGTAGAAACTATTACACTCAACGGAACGACTTGATTAGTGTAGTGTCAACAACGCACCCACTGCCAGCTAGCCTACTTCAGCAGTACTGTATCATTTTAATCATTTTAGTCAATAAGATTCTTGCCACGTAGCTTAACTTTCTGAACATTCGAGACGTGTAGTCCACTTGTCATTCCAATCTCCTTTGCAGTAGCGTAGCCTCTTCTGTAGCCTGTTAACTATGTGTCTGTTTATCCCTGTTCTCTCCTCTCTGCACAGACCATACAAACGCTCCACACCGCGTGGCCGCGGCCACCCTAATCTGGTGGTCCCAGCGCGCACGACCCACGTGGAGTTCCAGGTCTCCAGTAGCCTCTGGAATTGCCGATCTGCATCAACAAGGCAGAGTTCATCTCAGCCTATGCCTCCCTCCAGTCCCTCGACTTCTTGGCACTAACGGAAACATGGATCACCACAGACAACACTGCTACTCCTACTGCTCTCTCTTCGTCCGACCACATGTTCTCGCACACCCCGAGAGCTTCTGGTCAGCGGGGTGGTGGCACCGGGATCCTCATCTCTCCCAAGTGGTCATTCTCTTTCTCCCCTTACCCATCTGTCTATCGCCTCCTTTGAATTCCATGCTGTCACAGTTACCAGCCCTTTCAAGCTTAACATCCTTATCATTTATCGCCCTCCAGGTTCCCTTGGAGAGTTCATCAATGAGCTTGATGCCTTGATAAGCTCCTTTCCTGAGGACGGCTCACCTCTCACAGTTCTGGGCGACTTTAACCTCCCCACGTCTACCTTTGACTCATTCCTCTCTGCCTCCTTCTTTCCACTCCTCTCCTCTTTGACCTCACCCTCTCACCTTCCCCCTACTCACAAGGCAGGCAATACGCTCGACCTCATCTTTACTAGATGCTGTTCTTCCACTAACCTCATTGCAACTCCTCCAAGTCTCCGACCACTACCTTGTATCCTTTTCCCTCTCGCTCTCATCCAACACCTCCCACACTGCCCCTACTGGATGGTATCGCGCCGTCCCAACCTTCGCTCTCTCTCCCCCGCTACTCTCTCCTCTTCCATCCTATCATCTCTTCCCTCCGCTCAAACCTTCTCCAACCTATCTCCTGATTCTGCCTCCTCAACCCTCCTCTCCTCCCTCTCTGCATCCTTTGACTCTCTATGTCCCCTATCCTCCAGGCCGGCTCGGTCCTCCCTCCCGCTCCGTGGCTCGATGACTCATTGCGAGCTCACAGAACAGGGCTCCGGGCAGCCGAGCGGAAATGGAGGAAAACTCGCCTCCCTACGGACCTGGCATCCTTTCACTCCCTCCTCTCTACATTTTCCTCCTCTGTCTCTGCTGCTAAAGCCACTTTCTACCACGCTAAATTCCAAGCATCTGCCTCTAACCCTAGGAAGCTCTTTGCCACCTTCTCCTCCCTCCTGAATCCCCCCCTCCTCCTCCCTCTCTGCAGACGACTTCGTCAACCATTTTGAAAAGAAGGTCGACGACATCCGATCCTCGTTTGCTAAGTCAAACGACACCGCTGGTTCTGTTCACACTGCCCTACCCTGTGCTCTGACCTCTTTCTCCCCTCTCTCTCCAGATGAAATCTCGCGTCTTGTGACGGCCGGCCGCCCAACAACCTGCCCGCTTGACCCTATCCCCTCCCCTCTTCTCCAGACCATTTCCGGAGACCTTCTCCCCTTACCTCACCTCGCTCATCAACTCATCACTGACCTCTGGCTACGTCCCTTCCGTCTTCAAGAGAGCGAGAGTTGCACCCCTTCTGAAAAAAACCTACACTCGATCCCTCCGATGTCAACAATTACAGACCAGTATCCCTTCTTTCTTTTCTCTTCAAAACTCTTGAACGTGCCGTCCTTGGCCAGCTCTCCCGCTATCTCTCTCTGAATGACCTTCTTGATCCAAATCAGTCAGGTTTCAAGACTAGTCATTCAACTGAGACTGCTCTCCTCTGTATCACAGAGGCGCTCCGCACTGCTAAAGCTAACTCTCTCTCCTCTGCTCTCATCCTTCTAGATCTATCGGCTGCCTTTGATACTGTGAACCATCAGATCCTCCTCTCCACCCTCTCCGAGTTGGGCATCTCCGGCGCGGCCAACGCTTGGATTGCGTCCTACCTGACAGGTCGCTCCTACCAGGTGGCGTGGCGAGAATCTGTCTCCTCACCACGCGCTCTCACCACTTGTGTCCCCCAGGGCTCTGTTCTAGGCCCTCTCCTATTCTCGCTATACACCAAGTCACTTGGCTCTGTCATAACTTCACATGGTCTCTCCTATCATTGCTATGCAGACGACACACAACTAATCTTCTCCTTTCCCCCTTCTGATGACCAGGTGGCGAATCGCATCTCTGCATGTCTGGCAGACATATCAGTGTGGATGACGGATCACCACCTCAAGCTGAACCTCGGCAAGACGGAGCTGCTCTTCCTCCCGGGAAGGACTGCCCGTCCATGATCTCGCCATCACGGTTGACAACTCCATTGTGTCCTCCTCCCAGAGCGCTAAGAACCTTGGTGTGATCCTGGACAACACCCTGTCGTTCTCAACCAACATCAAGGCGGTGGCCCGTTCCTGTAGGTTCATGCTCTACAACATCCGCAGAGTACGACCCTGCCTCACACAGGAAGCGGCGCAGGTCCTAATCCAGGCACTTGTCATCTCCCGTCTGGATTACTGCAACTCGCTGTTGGCTGGGCTCCCTGCCTGTGCCATTAAACCCTTCAACTCATCCAGAACGCCGCAGCCCGTCTGGTGTTCAACCTTCCCAAGTTCTCTCACGTCACCCCGCTCCTCCGTTCTTCCACTGGCTTCCAGTTGAAGCTCGCATCCGCTACAAGACCATGGTGCTTGCCTACGGAGCTGTGAGGGGAACGGCACCTCAGTACCTCCAGGCTCTGATCAGGCCCTACACCCAAACAAGGGCACTGCGTTCATCCACCTCTGGCCTGCTCGCCTCCCTACCACTGAGGAAGTACAGCTCCCGCTCAGCCCAGTCAAAACTGTTCGCTGCTCTGGCCCCCCAATGGTGGAACAAACTCCCTCACGACGCCAGGACAGCGGAGTCAATCACCACCTTCCGGAGACACCTGAAACCCCACCTCTTTAAGGAATACCTAGGATAGGATAAGTATTCCCTCTCCCCCCCCTTTAAGATTTAGCTGCACTATTGTAAAGTGACTGTTCCACTGGATGTCATAAGGTGAATGCACCAATTTGTAAGTCGCTCTGGATAAGAGCGTCTGCTAAATGACTTAAATGTAAATGTAATGTAAATGTTCACATCCATTACCTCTGGGATACGTTCCACCATGCTCACTCTGTTCACATCCATTACCTCTGGGATACGTTCCACCATGCTCACTCTGTTAATATCCATTACCTCTGGGATACGTTCCACCATGCTCACTCTGTTCACATCCATTACCTCTGGGATACGTTCCACTATGCTCACTCTGTTCACATCCATTACCTCTGGGATACGTTCCACCATGCTCACTCTGTTCACATCCATTACCTCCGGGATACGTTCCACCATGCTCACTCTGTTCACATCCATTACCTCCGGGATACGTTCCACCATGCTCACTCTGTTCACATCCATTACCTCTGGGATACGTTCCACCATGCTCACTCTGTTCACATCCATTACCTTTGGGATACGTTCCACCATGCTCACTCTGTTCACATCCATTACCTCTGGGATACGTTCCACCATGCTCACTCTGTTCACACCCATTATCTCTGGGAAAAATGTTCCACCACGCTCACCCTGTTCACACCCATTACCTCTGGGATACGTTCCACCATGCTCACTCTGTTCACACCCATTATCTCTGGGATTAATGTTACACCCTGCTCACTCTGTTCACACCCATTACCTCTGGGAAAAATGTTCCACCATGCTGGATGTGGTATGGTGACTGCACTGATACAAACACACAGAGCTAATGCATGAATTTAGTTACACGCATATATACTACAGACACGCTCACACTGAGCACAAGCAGTGCAGTCACACGTGAAGGGCATACTGTTCACTAAATACTGCACATACTGAGATATACCAAGAGTGTGTGTGTATATGCCTGCATGCCTAAATGGATGTGTGTGTATGTGTGTATATATGTGTGTGTGTCTTTGTGCAATATGTTTATATTATTGTATGTGTTTAGAGTTTCAGTTTGAGACAGACATACTGTATGTATGTGTGGTACTCTGTCACCTGGTGAGAAACATATCTAAAGCTCATCATTAAGCTCAGGACCCTGGGGCTGAACACCTCCCTCTGCAACTGGATCCTGATCCTCCTGACAGGCAGACCCTAGGTGGTGAGGGTAGGCAACAACACCTCCGCCACGCTGACCCTTAACACGGGGGCCTCGCAGGGGTGCGTGCTCAGTCCCCTCCTGTACTCCCTTGTTCATCCACAACTGTGTGGTCAGGCTCGACTCATTGAGTTTGCTGACAAAACGAGGGTGGTAGGCCTGATCCCCGATGACGATGAGACAGCCTATAGGGAGGTGGACAGTGACCAGGCAGTGTGGTGCCAGGACAACAACCTCTCCCTTAACGTCAGCAAGTTGATTGTCGACTACAGGATCAGAAGGCTAGGCTGTAGTGACGGGCTGTAGTGAAGCTGGTCGAGAGCTTCTAGTTCCTTGGTGTCCACATCACTAAGGAATTATCATGGTCCACAAACACCAACACAGTTATGAAGAAGGCACAACAACTCCTCTTGTCCCTCTACAGCCGCACCATTGAGAGCATCTTGACTGGCTGCATCACCGCTTGGTATGGTAACTGTTTGGCATCAGTCTACAAGGTGCTGCAGAGGCTATTACGTACGGCTCAATACATCACTGGGGCCGGCTCCCTGCCATCCAGGACCTCTATATCAGGCGGTGTCAGAAGGCCCCAAAAATTGTGTGACCCTGAGTAGCTTCTACCCCTATGCTCTAAGACTGGTAAATTGTTAGTATGGGTAGCTATTAGTTATTAACTATTTAACTATTTAACTCTTTGCATTGACCCTTTTTGCACTAACTCTTTTGACTCATCACTCAAGCTGTGCTACTGTTTATTATCTATCATGTTGTCTAATCACTTTATCCCTTTATATAAAATCAAGCCCATAGTCATGAAATCTCCGTAGACAGAAATTTGCAGTAGAATGGCCTTACTGAAGAGTTCAGTGACTTTCAACGTGGCACCATCATAGGATGTCACCTTTCCTGCTAGAGCCACCCCGGTCAACTGTAAATGCTGTTATTGTGAAAGTGCTTTTTAAATTATATGAACAAAAAATATTCAATTTTATATGGAAATGTCTGCTCTACCCAAAATGACAACCAATTAATTGCAGCATTACCACAAAAAAATGGAAGAGGCAAGTAGAAGGGGAAAAAAGTAAGGAACTTGTATGTCGGCCCTGTATTAAAGAACACAAATGGTTAAAGAAAAGTGTGATAAATAAAAACATCTACCAATTTAATTTAAGGACCAAAAAACTGACAGCTGAGCCATATAAATAGCAAAATAGTTGGGAAGAGATTTTCGATGTACCTATTCCATGGCACATGGTTTATAAATTGATACGCAAAACAACGCCGGATTCAACACTTCAAATTTTTCAATATAAATTACTATACAAAATTATTGAAACTAATAGAATGTTATATATATGGGGGATACAATCTTCCCATCTCTACAGATTCTGCTGTGAGGAGGCAGAGTCATTAGATCATTTATTTTGGTATTGTCCATATGTAGCTCATTTTTGGTCACAGGTCCAGGAATGGCTGAAGAATTGCAACATTTGCCTAGAACTAACACTACAGATAGCAATACTGGGTGATTTGAAAAGCCATAGTCAATAAATCAATAATGTAATAATTATTTTAGCAAAAATGTTTATTTTTAATTTACAACCTGTAGAAGCTATGAGAATAGGAAGGTTCAATTATTTTGTGTAGCATCACAGCAGAGTTGAAAAATATATGGCAAGTAGAAATCCTAAATGGATGATGTTGAGAGACAGATGGGAGGGGTTGAGTGGACCTGAAGGGTGGGACTAATAACAAGATAAACAATGTAGGGCATAAGGGATCTGTAAAATGTATATAGGTTCAGAGCTTTTGTGAAATAGCATAGTTACAAATAGAAATCAGAAATAGAGGAAGGACTAAGAACAAACAAGAGAGAACTATTAGACTGTGTCTGTAGACTGTGTCTGTAGACTGTGTCTGTAGACTGTGTCTGTAGACTGTGTATAAGATGTATGGATTGAAGGTAGAAGCAGAAGTGTTTATTAGTTTACTCCAATTGGGGGATAGACGGGAGGGTTTGCGGGGAATAATAATAAAGGTATATTCTTTAAAAAAGTACGTATGTCTATATAGGTATGTGTGTATATATATGCATGCGTGTATGGATATATATATTTACCCCAAAAATATGGGGGATTGGAAATGATGCAGACAATTACATTGGAAGCTACATTCTTTCCGCGATAATAAGCTGATCCACTCTCCCCAAAAAAGAAAAGAAAAAGAAAAGATGACCATGTGCAATGCCAAGCGTCGGCTGGAGTGGTGTAAAGCTCGCCACCATTGGACTCTGGAGCAGTGGAAACACGTTCTCTGGAGTGATGAATCATGCTTCACCATCTGGCAGTCTGATGGATGAATCTGGGTTTGTCGGATGCTAGGAGAAAGCTACCTGCCCCAATGCATATTGCATATTGCCCCTTAGTTCCAGTGAAGGGAAATCTTAATGCCACAGCATAAAATGACATTCTAGACAATTCTGTGTTTCCAACTTTGTGGTAAGAGTTTGGGCAAGGCCCTTTCCTGTTTCAGCATGACAATGCCCTGTGCACAAAGCAAGGTCCATACAGTCATGGTTTGTCAAGATTGGTGTGGAAGAACTTGACTGGCCTTCACAGAGTCCTGACCTCAACCCCATCGAACACATTTGGGATGAATTGTAACACTGACTGCGAGCCAGACCTCCCTAATGTTCTTGTGCCTGAATAGAAGCAAGCCCCTGCAGCCATGTTCCAACACCTAGTTGAATGCCTTCCTAGAAGAATGGAGGCTGTTATGGCAGCAAAGCGGGGACCAAATCCATATTAATGCCCATGATTTTGGAAGGAGATGTTCAACACTCCGGTGTCCACATACTTTTGGTCATGTAGTGTATACCTCAATTTCATCGTACCCCTGCACATTGACTCACTACTAGTCCCCCGTGTACATATATAGCCAAGTTATTGTTGCTCATTGTTTATTTATTCCTTTTTATTTAACCATTATTTTACCAAGTGGCCATGTTGATATGAGGGCCTGATTGGGAATTTAGCCAGGACACCAGGGTTAACACCCCTACTCTTACAATAAGTGCCATGGGATCTTAGTGACCACAGAGAGTCAGGACAGTCATTTAATGACCCGTCTGAAAGACAGCCACCTACACAGGATAATGTTTTTTTATATTTTGACCATTGGAAAGAGTGCCTCCTACTTTCCCTCCTACACCCCTTTCAGCAGCATCTGGTATCCCATCCATGGACTGACCAGAACTACCCCTGCTTAGCTTCAGAGGCAAGCTAGCAGTTGGATGTAGGGTGGTTTTATGCTTCCTTGGCCCAGTCTCAGAAGACTCTCATCCCCAGTCCTATACCCAAGGACAGAGCCAATGTAATGTTGTTAACAGAGAGGTGGGGGGATGTGGTGGGTGTTGGATACACACACACACACACGCACACATACACACACTGGGGAGTGTGGAGTACATTATCATAGGATAATGAAAAAGCGAGGAGCACCTTGCCTGTTCTAATATGCACTCGTCAGCTAAAGGGATATTATGGCTGAAGCCTCGTCATCAGGGGAATAGAGCAGGAGACTGGCGACAAGGCATCAGTCACTGAGGATGGGGATTCTGAAGGAGATGGGGATCACCAAGCCATGGAAGACAAACAGACATGCCTCAGAGATTCCCCAGAGATGATACTGTACCTTACCTTTATAGCTCAGGCCAGGAGGGATTGTGGAGAGTAAAATAAACACATCTGAAAGTGGCCAATGATCGTAGCAGCACATCAAACCGTATCGTACGTGCAAACAAAAACAAAATGTCTCCGTTTTGGTCATTGCTGCAGCAGAATGCATTAGTTCTGGAAAATGCGCCCTTTGGTTTTTCTCCCCGTTGACAAAAGTCAGCAGAAATAAGAAAATGATTTGATTAATGCCTTCAAAAGTTTGGGGTCACTTAGAAATGTCCTTGTTTTTGAAATATAGAAATACAATAAAAAATATGGTTAATGTTGTAAATTTCTATTGTAGCTGGAAAAAGCAGCATTTTTATGAAATATCTACATAGGTGTACAAAGGCCTATTATCAGCAACAATCACTCCTGTGTTCCAATGGCACATTGTGTTAGCTAATCCAAGTGTATCATTTTAAAAGGTTCATTTGATCATTAGAAAACCCTTTTGCACTTATGTTAGCACAGCTGAGAACTGTTGTGCTGATTAAAGAATCAATAAAACTGGCCTTCTTTAGACTAGTTGAGTACCTGGAGCATCAGCATTTGTGGGTTCAATTACAGTCTCAAAATGGCCAGAAACAAAGAAATGTCTTCTGAAACTCATCAGTCTAGTCTTGTTCTTAGAAATTAAGGCAATTCTATGCGAGAAATTGCCAAGAAACCAAAGATCTCGTACAACGCTGGATACTACACCCTTCACAGAACAGCGCAAACTGTTTCTAACAGTAATAAAAAGAGGAGTGGGAATCCGGTGCACAACTGAGCAAGATGACAAGTACATTAGAGTGTTTAGTTTGAGAAACAGACGCCTCACAAGTCCTCAATTGGCAGCTTCATTAAATAGTACCTGCAAAACACCAGTCTCAATATCAACAGTGAAGAGGCAACTCCGGGATGCTGGCCTTCTAGGCAGAGTTCCTCTGTCCAGTATCTGTGTGCTTTTGCCCATCTTAATCTTTTCTTTCTATTGGCAAGTCTAAGATATGGCTTCTTCTTTGCAATTCTGCCTAGAAGGCAAGCATCCCGGAGTCGCCTCTGTCTCTCTCCATCTCCATGTCTCTCTCTCTCTCTCTTTCTCTCTCTCTCTCTCTCTCTACCTCTCTCTTTCCCTCTGTCTTACTCCCACACAGAATACAGTAAAAACAAAGTCTCTGTGGGGGAGGAGGGAGCTCCTTTTCGAAAAATGTCTCCGTTCCGCCACACTTCAATGAAGAGCAGCTATCTCCCTGTGCATACAGCAGGTTCTAAATGTCATTTTCTTCTCGTTATTTCCCTGCTGCTCCTATCTCCTCCACCTGACAAACCTTTTAATGTGCTGTTTTGCTTCAGTTCTTTTCCCTCCATCATATCTCAGCATTCAGGAAGATGCTTTATGGCAGAGCATCATATAAACAGAGTATATTTTAATGGCAATGTAAAAAAAACCAGAGAGGTGGTGGTTTGGACCAGTGTTGCCTGCCTTCCTCCACCCTGCCTTCCTCCACCCTGCCTTCCTCCGCCCTGCCTTCCTCAACCCTGCCTCCCCTCCACTCTGTTGCCTGCCTTCCTCCACCCGCCTTCCTCCACCCTGCCTCCCCTCCACTCTGTTGCCTGCCTTCCTCCACCCTGCCTCCCCTCCACTCTGTTGCCTGCCTTCCTCCACCCTGCCTCCCCTCCACTCTGTTGCCTGCCTTCCTCCACCCTGCCTCCCCTCCACTCTGTTGCCTGCCTTCCTCCACCCTGCCTCCCCTCCACTCTGTTGCCTGCCTTCCTCCAACCTGCCTCCCCTCCACTCTGTTGCCTGCCTGCCTCCACCCTGCCTCCCCTCCACTCTGTTGCCTGCCTTCCTCCACCCTGCCTCCCCTCTACTCTGTTGCCTGCCTTCCTCCACCCTGCCTCCCCTCCACTCTGTTGCCTGCCTGCCGGCCTGCTTGCCGCCTGCCTTCCTCCACCCTGCCTCCCCTCCACTCTGTTGCCTGCCTGCCGGTCTGCTTGCCGCCTGCCTTCCTCCACCCTGCCTCCCCTCCATTCTGTTGCCTGCCTGCCGGCCTGCTTGCCGCCTGCCTTCCTCCACCCTGCCTCCCCTCCACTCTGTTGCCTGCCTGCCTGCCGGCCTGCTTGCCGCCTGCCTTCCTCCACCCTGCCTCCCCTCCACTCTGTTGCCTGCCTGCCGGTCTGCTTGCCGCCTGCCTTCCTCCACCCTGCCTCCCCTCCACTCTGTTGCCAGCCTGCTCCACCCTGCCTGCGCTGCCTGCTTTCCGCCTGCCTTCCTCCACCCTGCCTCCCCTCCACTCTGTTGCCTGCCTGCCGGCCTGCGGCCTGCTTTCCGCCTGCCTTCCTCCACCCTGCCCCCCACTCTGTTGCTGCCTGCCTTCCTCCACCCTGCCTCCCCTCCACTCTGTTGCCTGCATGCCGGCCTGCTTGCCGCCTGCCTTCCACCCTGCCTCCCCTCCACTCTGTTGCCTGCCTGCCGGTCTGCTTGCCGCCTGCCTTCCTCCACCCTGCCTCCCCTCCATTCTGTTGCCTGCCTGCCTGCCGGCCTGCTTTCCGCCTGCCTTCCTCCACCCTGCCTCCCCTCCACTCTCCCCTCCACGCTTGCCGCCTTCTCCACTTGCCTGGCTGCCCACTCCCTTGCCTGCGGCCTGCTTTCCGCCTGCCTTCCTCACCCTGCCTACCCTCCACTATGTTGCCTGCCTGCCGGCCTGCCGGCCTGCTTTCCGCCTGCCTTCGTCCACCCTGCCTCCCCTCCACTCTGTTGCCTGCCTGCCGGTCTGCTTGCCGCCTGCCTTCCTCCACCCTGCCTCCCCTCCACTCTGTCCTGTTGCCTGCCGGCCTGCTTGCCGCCTGACTTCCTCCACCCTGCCTCCCCTCCACTCTGTCCTGTTGCCTGCCGGCCTGCTTTCCGCCTGCCTTCCTCCACCCTGCCTCCCCTCCACTCTGTCCTGTTGCCTGCCGGCCTGCTTGCCGCCTGACTTCCTCCACCCTGCCTCCCCTCCACTCTGTTGCCTGGCTGCCGGCCTGCGGCCTGCTTTCCGCCTGCCTTCCTCCACCCTGCCTCCCCTCCACTCTGTTGCCTGCCTGCCGGTCTGCTTGCCGCCTGCCTTCCTCCACCCTGCCTCCCCTCCACTCTGTTGCCTGCCTGCCGGCCTGCGGCCTGCTTTCCGCCTGCCTTCCTCCACCCTGCCTCCCCTCCACTATGTTGCCTGCCTGCCGGCCTGCGGCCTGCTTTCCGCCTGCCTTCCTCCACCCTGCCTCCCCTACACTCTGTTGCCTGCCTTCCTCCACCCTGCCTCCCCTCCACTCTGTTGCCTGCCTTCCTCCACCCTGCCTCCCCTACACTCTGTTGCCTGCATTCCTCCACCCTGCCTCCCCTCCACTCTGTTGCCTGCCTTCCTCCACCCTGCCTCCCCTCCACTCTGTTGCCTGCCTTCCTCCACCCTGCCTCCCCTCCACTCTGTTGCCTGCCTTCCTCCAGCCTGCCTCCCCTCCACTCTGTTGCCTGCCTGCCGGTCTGCTTGCCGCCTGCCTTCCTCCACCCTGCCTCCCCTCCCCTCTGTTGCCTGCCTGCCGGCCTGCTTGCCGCCTGCCTTCCTCCACCCTGCCTCCCCTCCACTCTATTGCCTGCCTGCCGGCCTGCTTGCCGCCTGCCTTCCTCCACCCTGCCTCCCCTCCACTCTGTTGCCTGCCTGCCGGCCTGCCGGCCTGCTTTCCGCCTGCCTTCCTCCACCATGCCTCCCCTCCACTCTGTTGCCTGCCTGCCGGCCTGCTTGCCGCCTGCCTTCCTTCATCCTGCCTCCCCGCCACTCTGTTGCCTGCCTGCAGGCCTGCTTGCCGTCTGCCTTCCTCCACCCTGCCTCCCCTACACTCTGTTGCCTGCCTTCCTCCACCCTGCCTGCCCTCCACTCTGTTGCCTGCCTTCCTCCACCCTGCCTCCGCTCCACTCTGTTGCCTGCCTTCCTCCACCCTGCCTCCCCTCCACTCTGTTGCCTGCCTTCCTCCACCCTGCCTCCCCTCCACTCTGTTGCCTGCCTCCTCCACCCTGCCTCCCCTCCACTCTGTTGCCTGCCTTCCTCCACCCTGCCTCCCCTCCACTCTGTTGCCTGCCTTCCTCCACCCTGCCTCCCCTACACTCTGTTGCCTGCCTTCCTCCACCCTGCCTCCCCTACACTCTGTTGCCTGCCTTCATCCACCCTGCCTCCCTCCACTCTGTTGCCTGCCTTCCTCCACCCTGCCTCCCCTCCACTCTGTTGCCTGCCTTCCTCCACCCTGCCTCCCCTCCACTCTGTTGCCTGCCTTCCTCCACCCTGCCTCCCCTCCACTCTGTTGCCTGCCTTCCTCCACCCTGCCTCCCCCCACTCTGTTGCCTGCCTGCCGGTCTGCCCGCCTGCCTTCCTCCACCCTGCCTCCTTTCCTCCACTCTGTTGCCTCCACCCTGCCCCCCCTCCACCTGTTGCCTGCCGGCCTGCTTGCCGCCTGCCTTCCTCCACCCTGCCTCCCCTCCACTCTGTTGCCTGCCTGCCGGCCTGCCGGCCTGCTTTCCGCCTGCCTTCCTCCACCCTGCCTCCCCTCCACTCTGTTGCCTGCCTGCCGGCCTGCTTGCCGCCTGCCTTCCTCCACCCTGCCTCCCCTCCACTCTGTTGCCTGCCTGCAGGCCTGCTTGCCGTCTGCCTTCCTCCACCCTGCCTCCCCTCCACTCTGTTGCCTGCCTTCCTCCACCCTGCCTCCCCTCCACTCTGTTGCCTGCCTTCCTCCACCCTGCCTCCCCCACTCTGTTGCCTGCCTTCCTCCACCCTGCCTCCTCCACTCTGTTGCCTGCCTGCCCACCTGCCTTCCTCCGCCCCTGCCTCCCCTCCACTCTGTTGCCTGCCTTCCTCCACCCTGCCTCCCCTCCACTCTGTTGCCTGCTTGCCGCCTGCCTTCCTCCACCATGCCTCCCCTCCACTCTGTTGCCTGCCTGCCGGTCTGCTTCCACTCTGCCTGCCTGCCTTCCTCCACCCTGCCTCCCCTCCACTCTGTTGCCTGCCTTCCTCCACCCTGCCTCCCTCCACTCTGTTGCCTGCCTTCCTCCACCCTGCCTCCCCTCCACTCTGTTGCCTGCTTGCTTGCCGCCTGCCTTCCTCCACCCTGCCTCCCCTCCACTCTGTTGCCTGCCTTCCTCCCTCCACCCTGCCTCCCCTCCACTCTGTTGCCTGCCTTCCTCCACCCTGCCTCCCCTCCACTCTGTTGCCTGCCTTCCTCCACCCTGCCTCCCCTCCACTCTGTTGCCTGCTTGCCGCCTGCCTTCCTCCACCCTGCCTCCCTCCACTCTGTTGCCTGCCTTCCTCCACCCTGCCTCCCCTCCACTCTGTTGCCTGCCTTCCTCCACCCTGCCTCCCTCCACTCTGTTGCCTGCCTTCCTCCACCCTGCCTCCCCCTCCACTCTGTTGCCTGCTTGCCGCCTGCCTCCTCCACCCTGCCTCCCCCACTCTGTTGCCTGCCTGCCGGTCTGCTTGCCGCCTGCCTTCCTCCACCCTGCCTCCCCTCCACTCTGTTGCCTGCCTTCCTCCACCCTGCCTCCCCTCCACTCTGTTGCCTGCTTGCCGCCAGCCTTCCTCCACCCTGCCTCCCCTCCACTCTGTTGCCTGCCTGCCGGTCTGCTTTCCGCCTGCCTTCCTCCTTCCCCACCCTGCCTCCCCTCCACTCTGTTGCCTGCCTTCCTCCACCCTGCCTCCCCTCCACTCTGTTGCCTGCTTGCCGCCTGCCTTCCTCCACCCTGCCTCCCCTCCACTCTGTTGCCTGCCTGCCGGCCTGCTTGCCGCTTGACTTCCTCCACCCTGCCTCCCCTCCACTCTGTTGCCTGCCTGCAGGCCTGCTTGCCGTCTGCCTTCCTCCACCCTGCCTCCCCTCCACTCTGTTGCCTGCCTGCCGGTCTGCTTGCCGCCTGCCTTCCTCCACCCTGCCTCCCCTACACTCTGTTGCCTGCCTGCCGGCCTGCTTTCCGCATGCCTTCCTCCACCCTGCCTCCCCTCCACTCTGTTGCCTGCCTGCCGGCCTGCTTGCCGCTTGACTTCCTCCACCCTGCCTCCCCTCCACTCTGTTGCCTGCCTGCAGGCCTGCTTGCCGTCTGCCTTCCTCCACCCTGCCTCCCCTCCACTCTGTTGCCTGCCTTCCTCCACCCTGCCTCTCCTCCACTCTGTTGCCTGCCTTCCTCCACCCTGCCCCCCACTCTGTTGCTGCCTGCCTTCCTCCACCCTGCCTCCCCTCCACTCTGTTGCCTGCATGCCGGCCTGCTTGCCGCCTGCCTTCCACCCTGCCTCCCCTCCACTCTGTTGCCTGCCTGCCGGTCTGCTTGCCGCCTGCCTTCCTCCACCCTGCCTCCCCTCCATTCTGTTGCCTGCCTGCCTGCCGGCCTGCTTTCCGCCTGCCTTCCTCCACCCTGCCTCCCCTCCACTCTGTTGCCTGGCTGCCGGCCTGCGGCCTGCTTTCCGCCTGCCTTCCTCACCCTGCCTACCCTCCACTATGTTGCCTGCCTGCCGGCCTGCCGGCCTGCTTTCCGCCTGCCTTCGTCCACCCTGCCTCCCCTCCACTCTGTTGCCTGCCTGCCGGTCTGCTTGCCGCCTGCCTTCCTCCACCCTGCCTCCCCTCCACTCTGTCCTGTTGCCTGCCGGCCTGCTTGCCGCCTGACTTCCTCCACCCTGCCTCCCCTCCTCTCTGTCCTGTTGCCTGCCGGCCTGCTTTCCGCCTGCCTTCCTCCACCCTGCCTCCCCTCCATTCTGTCCTGTTGCCTGCCTGCCTGCCGTCCTGCTTGCCGCCTGCCTTCCTCCAACCTGCCTCCCCTCCACTCTGTCCTGTTGCCTGCCTGCCTGCCTGCCTGCCTGCCTGCCTGCCTGCCTGCCTGCCTGCCTGCCTGCCTGCCTGCCTGCCGGCCTGCCGGCCTGCCTTCCTCCACCCTGCCTCCCCTACACTCTGTTGCATGCCTGCCGGCCTGCCTGCCTGCTTGCCGCCTGCCTTCCTCCACTCTGTCCTGTTGCCTGCCTGCCTGCCTGCCTGCCTGCCTGCCTGCCTGCCTGCCTGCCGGCCTGCCGGCCTGCCTTCCTCCACCCTGCCTCCCCTACACTCTGTTGCATGCCTGCCGGCCTGCCGGCCTGCTTGCCGCCTGCCTTCCTCCACTCTGTCCTGTTGCCTGCCTGCCTGCCTGCCTGCCTGCCTGCCTGCCTGCCTGCCTGCCTGCCTGCCTGCCTGCCTGCCGGCCTGCCGGCCTGCCTTCCTCCACCCTGCCTCCCCTACACTCTGTTGCATGCCTGCCGTCCTGCCGGCCTGCTTTCCGCCTCCCTTCCTCCACCCTGCCTCCCCTCCACTCTGTTGCCTGCCTGCCGGTCTCCTTGCCGCCTGCCTTCCCCACCCTCCACTCTGTTGCCTGCCTTCCTCCACCCTGCCCCCCTTCCTCACTCTGTTGCCTGCCTTCCTCCACCCTGCCTCCCTTCCTCCACTCTGTTGCCTGCCTTCCTCCACCCTGCCCCCCACTCTGTTGACTGCCTTCCTCCACCCTGCCTCCCCACCCTCCACTCTGTTGCCTGCCTTCCTCCACCCTGCCTCCCCTCCACTCTGTTGCCTGCCTGCCGGCCTCCCCTGCTTGCCGCCTGCCTTCCTCCACCCTGCCTCCCCCACTCCACTCTGTTGCCTGCCCGCCTTCCTCCACCCTGCTTCCCCTCCACTCTGTTGCCTGCCTTCCTCCACCCTGCCTCCCCCACTCTGTTGCCTGCCTTCCTCCACCCTGCCTCCCCTCCACTCTGTTGCCTGCCTTCCTCCACCCTGCCTCAACCTCCACTCTGTTGCCTGCCTGCCGACTGCCTGCCCTGCCTTCCACCTGCCTTCCTCCACCCTGCCTCCCCTCCACTCTGTTGCCTGCCTTCCTCCACCCTGCCTCCCCTCCACTGTTGCTGCCTTGCCTGCCTGCCTTCCTCCACCCTGCTTTCCGCCTGCCTTCCTCCACCCTGCCTCCCCTCCACTCTGTTGCCTGCCTTCCTCCACCCTGCCTCCCCTCCACTCTGTTGCCTGCCTTCCTCCACCCTGCCCCCCCTCCACCCACTCTGTTGCCTGCCTTCCTCCACCCTGCCTCCCCTCCACTCTGTTGCCTGCCTTCCTCCACCCTGCCCCCCTCCACTCTGTTGCCTGCCTTCCTCCACCCTGCCTCCCCCCACTCTGTTGCCTGCCTCCTCCACCCTGCCTCCCCTCCACTCTGTTGCCTGCCTGCCGGCCTGCTTGCCTCCCCTCCACGTGCCTTCCTCCACCCTGCCTCCCTCCACTCTGTTGCCTGCCTTCCTCCACCCTGCCTCCCACCCTGCCTCCCCTCCACTCTGTTGCCTGCCTTCCTCCACCCTGCCTCCCCCACTCTGTTGCCTGCCTTCCTCCACCCTGCCTCCCTCCACTCTGTTGCCTGCCTTCCTCCACCCTGCCTCAACCTCCACTATGTTGCCTGCCTGCCTGCCTGCGGCCTGCTTTCCCGCCTGCCTTCCTCCACCCTGCCTCCCCTCCACTCTGTTGCCTGCCTTCCTCCACCCTGCCTCCCCTCCACTCTGTTGCCTGCCTGCCGGCCAGCTTTCCGCCTGCCTTGTTGCCCTTCCTCCACCCTGCCTCCCCTCCACTCTGTTGCCTGCCTTCCTCCACCCTGCCTCCCTCCACTCTGTTGCCTGCCTTCCTCCACCCTGCCCCCCCCCCACTCTGTTGCCTGCCTTCCTCCACCCTGCCTCCCCTCCACTCTGTTGCCTGCCTTCCTCCACCCTGCCCCCCCCCACTCTGTTGACTGCCTTCCTCCACCCTGCCTCCCCACTCCACCCTCTGTTGCCTGCCTTCCTCCACCCTGCCTCCTCCACCCTCCACTCTGTTGCCTGCCTGCCGGCCTGCTTGCCGCCTGCCTTCCTCCACCCTGCCTCCCCACTCCACTCTGTTGCCTGCCTTCCTCCACCCTGCCTCCCCACTCCACTCTGTTGCCTGCCTTCCTCCACCCTGCCTCCCCTCCACTCTGTTGCCTGCCTTCCTCCACCCTGCCTCCCCTCCACTCTGTTGCCTGCCTTCCTCCACCCTGCCTCAACCTCCACTATGTTGCCTGCCTGCTTGCCGCCTGCCTTCCTCCACCCTGCCTCCCTCCACTCTGTTGCCTGCCTGCAGGCCTGCTTGCCGGCCTCTTTCCGCCTGCCTTCCTCCACCCTGCCTCCTCCACTCCACTCTGCCGGCCTGCTTTCCGCCTGCCTTCCTCCACCCTGCCTCCCTCCACTCTGTTGCCTGCCTGCCGGCCTGCTTTCCGCCTGCCTTCCTCCACCCTGCCTCCCCTCCACTCTGTTGCCTGCCTGCCACCCTGCCTCCCTCCACCCTGCCTCCCTCCACTCTGTTGCCTGCCTTCCCTCCACTCCTCCACCCTGCCTCCCCTCCACCCCTGCCTGCTTGCCTCCCCTCCACTCTGTTGCCTTGCCTGCCTTCCTCCACCCTGCCCTCCTCCACTCTGTTGCCTGCCTTCCTCCACCCTGCCCCCCCCCTGCACTCTGTTGCCTGCCTGCCTTCCTCCACCCTGCCTCCCCTCCACTCTGTTGCCTGCCTTCCTCCACCCTGCCCCCTCCACTCTGTTGCCTGCCTGCCACCTCCACCCTGCCTCCCTCCACTCTGTTGCCTGCCTTCCTCCACCCTGCCTCCCCTCCACTCTGTTGCCTGCCCCTGCCCCTCCACTCTGGCCTGCCTGCCGCCTGCGTGCCTTCCTCCACCCTGCCTCCCCTCCACTCTGTTGCCTGCCTTCCTCCACCCTGCCTCCCCTCCGTTGCTCTGTTGCCTGCCTTCCTCCACCCTGCCTCCCCCCACTCTGTTGCCTGCCTTCCTCCACCCTGCCTCCTCCACTCTGTTGCCTGCCTTCCTCCACCCTGCCTCAACCTCCACTATGTTGCCTGCCTGCCGGCCTGCGGCCTGCTTTCCGCCTGCCTTCCTCCACCCTGCCTCCCCTCCACTCTGTTGCCTGCCTTCCTCCACCCTGCCTCCCTCCACTCTGTTGCCTGCCTGCCGGCCAGCTTTCCGCCTGCCTTCCTCCACCCTGCCTCCCCTCCACTCTGTTGCCTGCCTTCCTCCACCCTGCCTCCCCTCCACTCTGTTGCCTGCCCTCCACCCTCCACCCTGCCCCCCCTGCCTCCCCTCCACTCTGTTGCCTGCCTTCCTCCACCCTGCCTCCCCTCCACTCTGTTGCCTGTTGCCTGCCTTCCTCCACCCTGCCCCCCCCCTCCACTCTGTTGACTGCCTTCCTCCACCCTGCCTCCCCTCCACTCTGTTGCCTGCCTTCCTCCACCCTGCCTCCCCTCCACTCTGTTGCCTGCCTGCCGGCCTGCTTGCCGCTTTCCGCCTGCCTTCCTCCACCCTGCCTCCTCCACTCTGTTGCCTGCCTTCCTCCACCCTGCCTCCCTCCACTCTGTTGCCTGCCTTCCTCCACCCTGCCTCCCCCCACTCTGTTGCCTGCCTTCCTCCACCCTGCCTCCCTCCACTCTGTTGCCTGCCTTCCTCCACCCTGCCTCAACCTCCACTATGGCCTGCCTCCCCTCCACTCTGTTGCCTGCCTTCCTCCACCCTGCCTGCCTCCTCCACCCTGCCTCCCCTCCACTCTGTTGCCTGCCTTCCTCCACCCTGCCTCCTCCACTCTGTTGCCTGCCTGCCGCCAGCTTCCTCCTCCACTCTGTTGCCTGCCTTCCTCCACCCTGCCTCCTCCACTCTGTTGTTGCCTGCCTCCACCCTCCCTCCACCTGTTGCCTGCCTCCCCTCCACTCTGTTGCCTGCCTTCCTCCACCCTGCCTCCCCTCCACTCTGCCCCCCCTACCCTGCCTCCCCTCCACTCTGTTGCCTGCCTTCCTCCACCCTGCCTCCACCTCCACTCTGTTGCCTGCCTTCCTCCACCCTGCCTGCCCCTCCACTCTGCCTCCCTCCACTGCCTTCCTCCACCCTGCCTCCCCTCCACTCTGTTGCCTGCCTTCCTCCACCCTGCCTCCCCTCCACTCTGTTGCCTGCCTGCCGGCCTGCTTGCCGCGTCCTTCCTCCACCCTGCCTCCCCTCCACTCTGTTGCCTGCCTTCCTCCACCCTGCCTCCCTCCACTCTGTTGCCTGCCTTCCTCCACCCTGCCTCCCCCCCACTCTGTTGCCTGCCTTCCTCCACCCTGCCTCCCCTCCACTCTGTTGCCTGCCTTCCTCCACCCTGCCTCAACCTCCACTATGTTGCCTGCCTGCCGGCCTGCGGCCTGCTTTCCGCCTGCCTTCCTCCACCCTGCCTCCCCTCCACTCTGTTGCCTGCCTTCCTCCACCCTGCCTCCCCTCCACTCTGTTGCCTGCCTGCCGGCCAGCTTTCCGCCTGCCTTCCTCCACCCTGCCTCCCCTCCACTCTGTTGCCTGCCTTCCTCCACCCTGCCTGCCCACTCCCTCCACTCTGTTGCCTGCCTTCCTCCACCCTGCCCCCCACACCTCTGTTGCCTGCCTTCCTCCACCCTGCCTCCCCTCCACTCTGTTGCCTGCCTTCCTCCACCCTGCCCCCCCCACTCTGTTGACTGCCTTCCTCCACCCTGCCTCCCCTCCACTCTGTTGCCTGCCTTCCTCCACCCTGCCTCCCCTCCACTCTGTTGCCTGCCTGCCGGCCTGCTTGCCGCCTGCCTTCCTCCACCCTGCCTCCCCTCCACTCTGTTGCCTGCCTGCCGGTCTGCTTGCCGCCTGCCTTCCTCCACCCTGCCTCCCCTCCACTCTGTTGCCTGCCTGCCGGTCTGCTTGCCGCCTGCCTTCCTCCACCCTGCCTCCCCTCCACTCTGTTGCCTGCCTGCCGGTCTGCTTGCCGCCTGCCTTCCTCCACCCTGCCTCCCCTCCACTCTGTTGCCTGCCTTCCTCCACCCTGCCTCCCCTCCACTCTGTTGCCTGCCTGCCGGTCTGCTTGCCGCCTGCCTTCCTCCACCCTGCCTCCCCTCCACTCTGTTGCCTGCCTGCCGGCCTGTGGCCTGCTTGCCGCCTGCATTCCTCCACCCTGCCTCCCTTCCACTCTGTTGCCTGCCTGCCGGCTTGCGGCCTGCTTTCCGCCTGCCTTCCTCCACCCTGACTCCCCTCCACTCTGTCCTGTTGCCTGCCACCTACCTTCCTCCACCCTGCCTCCCCTCCACTTTGTCCTGTTGCCTGCCGCCTGCCATCCTCCGCCCTGCCTCCCCTCCACTTTGTCCTGTTGCCTGCCGCCTGCCTTCCTCCGCCCTGCCTCCCCTCCACTTTGTCCTGTTGCCTGCCGCCTGCCTTCCTCCGCCCTGCCTCCCCTCCACTTTGTCCTGTTGCCTGCCGCCTGCCTTCCTCCGCCCTGCCTACCCTCCACTCTGTCCTGTTGCCTGCCACCTGCCTTCCTCCACCCTGCCTCCCCTCCACTCTGTCCTGTTGCCTGCCTGCCTGCCGGCCTGCCGGCCTGCCGGCCTGCCTTCCACCTGCCTTCCTCCACCCTGCCTCCCCTCCACTCTGTCCTGTTACCTGCCACCTGCCTTCCTCCACCCTGCATCCCCTCCACTCTGTCCTGTTGCCTCCTGCCAGTAGCCTGTTAATCACTAAGCCTTATTAGAGGAGAGAAACCTCTTAGATTGAATTGGGGGTTGTTATAGGATATAGGAGAGAGTGATCCCGCTTGGGTTCCTGCTGTTCTCATATCATAATGGCGTGGAGCAGCATGGAAAGGCGTTTCAAGACCCCCCCCCCTTTAATCCTAACCCTACTCCCCAGCAGCCTCACCGTCCCCACACCTCACCACCATTACTAGCCTGGATCTGGAGATCCACCAGATCCAGGAGTTTAGTGGAAGATATCGATTGATCAGCAGGCCAAGCATATTTCAGACTGGTTGGAGCTGCTTGGAGCTGCAGGTTTAGACCTCTGCCATCTGGGTCGCTGTGGCAGACCCACCTTGATTCTGAACTAACATTGTGCAGAGAAGACATGGCTGAGTCAAGGTGTGGGTGTCAGAGAAGAAATGGCTGAGTCAAGGTGTGGGTGTCAGAGAAGATATGGATGAGTCAAGCTGTGGGTGTCAGAGAAGACATGGTTGAGTTAAGGTGTGGATGTCAGAGAAGACAGGGCAGAGTCAAGGTGTGGGTGTCAGGGAGACAGGGCTGAGTCAATGTGTGGATGTCAGAGAAGACATGGCTGAGTCAATGTGTTGTCATGTTTTGTCTTATATTGTCTTGTCATTTTGCTTTTCCTTCTGTTCGTTTTCCCCCTGCTGGTCTTTTTAGGTTCGTTCCCTTTTTTCTCTCTCCCTCTCTCTCTCTCTTCTCTCTATCGTTCCGTTCCTGCTCCCAGCTGTTCCTATTCCCCTAATCAATCATTTAGTCTTCCCACACCTGTTCCCTATCTTTTCCCCTGATTAGAGTCCCTATTTCTCCCCTTGTTTTCCGTTTCTGCCCTGTCGGATCCTTGTATATTGTTCACCGTGCTGTGTCTTTGTATCGCCCTGTCGTGTCGTGTTTCCCTCAGATGCTGCGTGGTGAGCAGGTGTCTGAGTCTGCTACGGTCAAGTGCCTTCCCGAGGCAACCTGCAGTTTATTATCGAGTCTCCAGTCAGTTCTCGTGATTACGAGTGGAATTGTTTTTTATGCTTTATTTTCCGCTCCGATTTGTCTAGGAGTATTGCTATTTCCTTATACTGGATTAAAGACTCTGTTTTCGCCAAGTCGCTTTTGGGTCCTCATTCACCTGCATAACATGTGTGGATGTCAGAGAACACATGGCTGAGTCAGGGGGGGGTGTCATAGTGAGAGGGCTGAGTCAAGCTGTGGGTGTCAGAGAAGATATGGATGAGTCAAGCTGTGTGTGTCAGAGAAGAAATGGTTGAGTCAAGGTGTGGATGTCAGAGAAGACAGGGCCGAGTCAAGGTGTGGGTGTCAGGGAGACAGGGCTGAGTCAATGTGTGGATGTCAGAGAAGACATGGCTGAGTCAATGTGTGGATGTCAGAGAACACTTGGCTGAGTCAAGCTGTGGGTGTCATAGTGAGAGGGCTGAGTCAAGCTGTGGGTGTCAGAGAAGACAGGGCTGAGTCAAGCTGTGGGTGTCAGAGAAGACATGGTTGAGTCAAGGTGTGGATGTCAGAGAGAGAGAGGGCTGAGTCAAGCTGTGGGTGTCATAGTGAGAGGGCTGAGTCAATGTGTGGATGTCAGAGAACACATGGCCGAGTCAAGCTGTGGGTGTCATAGTGAGAGGGCTGAGTCAAGCTGTGGGTGTCAGAGAAGACAGGGCTGAGTCAAGCTGTGGGTGTCAGAGAAGACATGTTTGAGTCAAGGTGTGGAAGTCACAGAAGACAGGGCCGAGTCAATGTGTGGATGTCAGAGAATACATGGCTGAGTCAAGCTGTGGGTGTCATAGTGAGAGAGCTGAGTCAAGCTGTGGGTGTCAGAGAAGACAGGGCTGAGTCAATGTGTGGATGTCACAGAAGACAAGGCTGAGTCAAGGTGTGGGTGTCAAAGAAGACATGGCTGAGTCAAGGTGTGGATGTCAGGGAGACAGGGCTGAGTCAATGTATGGATGTCAGAGAAGACAGGGCTGAGTCAATGTGTGGATGTCAGAGAAGACAGGGCTGAGTCAATGTGTGGATGTCAGAGAACACATGACTGAGTCAAGCGGTGGGTGTCATAGTGAGAGGGCTGAGTCAAGCTGTGGGTGTCAGAGAAGACATGGCTGAGTCAAGCTGTGGGTGTCAGAGAGAGAGGGCTGAGTCAAGCTGTGGGTGTCAGAGTAGACAGGGCTGAGTCAAGCTGTGGGTGTCAGAGAAGACATGGTTGAGTCAAGGTGTGGATGTCGGAGGAGACAGGGCTGAGTCAATGTGTGGGTGTCAGGGAGACAGGGCTGAGTCAATGTGTGGATGTCAGAGAACACAGGGCTGAGTCAATGTGTGGATTTCAGAGAACACATGGCTGAGTCAAGCTGTGGGTGCCAGAGAAGACAAGGCTGAGTAAAGTTGTGGGTGTCAGAGAAGACAGGGCTGAGTCAAGCTTTGGATGTCCGAGAAGACATGGCTGAGTCAATGTGTGTGTGTCAGAGAAGAAAGGGCTGAGACAATGTGTGTGTGTCAGAGATGAAAGGGCTGAGTCAAGCTGTGGATGTCTGAGAAGACAAGGCTGAGTCAATGTGTGGGTGTCAGAGACGACAGGGCTGAGTCAAGCTGTGGATGTCAGAGAAGACATGGCTGAGTCAAGCTGTGGGTGCCAGAGAAGACAGGGCTGAGTCAAGCTTTGGATGTCAGAGAAGACATGGTTCAGTCAATGTATGGATGTCAGAGACGACAGGGCTGAGACAATGTGTGGGTGTCAGAGAAGACATGGCTGAGTCAAGCTGTGGGTGCCAGAGAAGACAAGGCTGAGTCAAGCTGTGGGTGTCAGAGAAGACATGGCTGAGTCAAGCTGTGGGTGTCATAGTGAGAGGGCTGAGTCAAGCTGAGGTTGTCAGAGAAGACAGGGCTGAGTCAATGTGTGGATGTCACAGAAGACAAGGCTGAGTCAAGGTGTGGGTGTCAAAGAAGACATGGCTGAGTCAAGCTTTGGATGTCAGAGAAGACAGGGCTGAGTTAAGGTGTGGGAGTCATGGTGAGAGGGCTGAGTCAAGCTTTGGGTGTCCGAGAAGACATGGCTGAGTCAATGTGTGTGTGTCAGAGAAGAAAGGGCTGAGACAATGTGTGTGTGTCAGAGATGACAGGGCTGAGTCAAGCTGTGGATGTCAGAGAAGACATGGCTGAGTCAAGCTGTGGGTGCCAGAGAAGACAAGGCTGAGTAAAGTTGTGGGTGTCAGAGAAGACATGATTGAGTTAATGTATGGATGTCAGAGACGACAGGGCTGAGACAATGTGTGGGTGTCAGAGAAGACATGGCTGAGTCAAGCTGTGGGTGCCAGAGAAGACAAGGCTGAGTCAAGTTGTGGGTGTCAGAGAAGACAGGGCTGAGTCAAGCTTTGGATGTCAGAGAAGAAATGGTTGAGTCAAGGTGTGGATGTCAGAGGAGACAGGGCTGAGTCAATGTGTGGATTTCAGAGAACACATGGCTGAGTCAAGCTGTGTGTGTCAGAGAAGAAAGGGCTGAGACAATGTGTGGGTGTCAGGGAGACAGGGCTGAGTCAATGTGTGGATGTCAGAGAAGACATGGCTGAGTCAATGTGTGGATGTCAGAGAACACATGGCTGAGTCAAGCTGTGGGTGTCATAGTGAGAGGGCTGAGTCAAGCTGTGGTTGTCAGAGAAGATATGGCTGAGTCAAGCTGTGGGTGTCATAGTGAGAGGGCTGAGTCAAGCTGTGGGTGTCAGAGAAGATATGGCTGAGTCAAGCTGTGGGTGTCATAGTGAGAGGGCTGAGTCAAGCTGTGGGTGTCAGAGAAGACAGGGCTGAGTCAATGTGTGGATGTCACAGAAGACAAGGCTGAGTCAAGGTGTGGGTGTCAGAGAAGACAGGGCTGAGTCAAGCTGTGCGTGCCAGAGAAGACAAGGCTGAGTCAAGTTGTGGGTGTCAGAGAAGACAGGGCTGAGTCAAGCTTTGGATGTCAGAGAAGACATGGTTGAGTCAAGGTGTGGATGTCAGAGGAGACAGGGCTGAGTCAATGTGTGGATTTCAGAGAACACATGGCTGAGTCAAGCTGTGTGTGTCAGAGAAGAAAGGGCTGAGACAATGTGTGGGTGTCAGGGAGACAGGGCTGAGTCAATGTGTGGATGTCAGAGAACACATGGCTGAGTCAAGCTGTGGGTGTCATAGTGAGAGGGCTGAGTCAAGCTGTGGGTGTCAGAGAAGACATGGCTGAGTCAACCTGTGGGTGTCATAGTGAGAGGGCTGAGTCAAGCTGTGGTTGTCAGAGAAGACAGGGCTGAGTCAATGTGTTGATGTCACAGAAGAGAAGGCTGAGTCAAGCTGTGGATGTCTGAGAAGACAAGGCTGAGTCAATGTGTGGGTGTCAGAGACGACAGGGCCGAGTCAAGCTGTGGATATCAGAGAAGACATGGCTGAGTCAAGCTGTGGGTGCCAGAGAAGACAAGGCTGAGTCAAGTTGTGGGTGTCATAGAAGACAGGGCTGAGTCAAGCTTTGGATGTCAGAGAAGACATGGTTGAGTCAATGTATGGATGTCAGAGACGACAGGGCTGAGACAATGTGTGGGTGTCAGAGAAGACATGGCTGAGTCAAGCTGTGGGTGCCAGAGAAGACATGGCTGAGTCAAGCTGTGGGTGTCATAGTGAGAGGGCTGAGTCAAGCTGAGGTTGTCAGAGAAGACAGGGCTGATTCAATGTGTGGATGTCACAGAAGACAAGGCTGAGTCAAGGTGTGGGTGTCAAAGAAGACATGGCTGAGTCAAGGTGTGGGTGTCAGAGAAGACAGGGCTGAGTTAAGGTGTGGGAGTCATGGTGAGAGGGCTGAGTCAAGCTTTGGGTGTCCGAGAAGACATGGCTGAGTCAATGTGTGTGTGTCAGAGAAGAAAGGGCTGAGACAATGTGTGTGTGTCAGAGATGACAGGGCTGAGTCAAGCTGTGGATGTCCGAGAAGACAAGGCTGAGTCAATGTGTGGGTGTCAGAGACGATAGGGCTGAGACAATGTGTGGGTGTCAGAGACGACAGGGATGAGTCAAGCTGTGGATGTCAGAGAAGACATGGCTGAGTCAAGCTGTGGGTGTCATAGTGAGAGGGCTGAGTCAAGCTTTGGATGTCAGAGAAGACATGGTTGAGTCAATGTATGGATGTCAGAGACGACAGGGCTGAGACAATGTGTGGGTGTCAGAGAAGACATGGCTGAGTCAAGCTGTGGGTGCCAGAGAAGACAAGGCTGAGTCAAGTTGTGGGTGTCAGAGAAGACAGGGCTGAGTCAAGCTTTGGATGTCAGAGAAGACATGGTTGAGTCAAGGTGTGGATGTCAGAGGAGACAGGGCTGAGTCAATGTGTGGATTTCAGAGAACACATGGCTGAGTCAAGCTGTGTGTGTCAGAGAAGAAAGGGCTGAGACAATGTGTGGGTGTCAGGGAGACAGGGCTGAGTCAATGTGTGGATGTCAGAGAACACATGGCTGAGTCAAGCTGTGGGTGTCATAGTGAGAGGGCTGAGTCAAGCTATGGGAGTCAGAGAAGACATGGCTGAGTCAACCTGTGGGTGTCATAGTGAGAGGGCTGAGTCAATCTGTGGTTGTCAGAGAAGACAGGGCTGAGTCAATGTGTTGATGTCACAGAAGAGAAGGCTGAGTCAAGGTGTGAGTGTCAAAGAAGACATGGCTGAGTCAATCTGTGGGTGTCAGAGCAGACAGGGCTGAGTCAAGCTGTGGGTGTCAGAGAAGACATGGTTGAGTCAAGGTGTGGATGTCAGAGGAGACAGCGCTGAGTCAATGTGTGGATGTCAGAGAACACATGGCTGAGTCAAGCTGTGTGTGTCAGAGAAGAAAGGGCTGAGACAATGTGTGGGTGTCAGGGAGACAGGGATGAGTCAATGTGTGGATGTCAGAGAAGACATGGCTGAGTCAATGTGTGGATGTCAGAGAACACATGGCTGAGTCAAGCTGTGGGTGTCATAGTGAGAGGGCTGAGTCAAGCTGTGGGTGCCAGAGAAGACAAGGCTGAGTCAAGTTGTGGGTGTCAGAGAAGACAGGGCTGAGTCAAGCTTTGGATGTCAGAGAAGACATGGTTGAGTCAAGGTGTGGATGTCAGAGGAGACAGGGCTGAGTCAATGTGTGGATTTCAGAGAACACATGGCTGAGTCAAGCTGTGTGTGTCAGAGAAGAAAGGGCTGAGACAATGTGTGGGTGTCAGGGAGACAGGGCTGAGTCAATGTGTGGATGTCAGAGAACACATGGCTGAGTCAAGCTGTGGGTGTCATAGTGAGAGGGCTGAGTCAAGCTATGGGAGTCAGAGAAGACATGGCTGAGTCAACCTGTGGGTGTCATAGTGAGAGGGCTGAGTCAATCTGTGGTTGTCAGAGAAGACAGGGCTGAGTCAATGTGTTGATGTCACAGAAGAGAAGGCTGAGTCAAGGTGTGAGTGTCAAAGAAGACATGGCTGAGTCAATCTGTGGGTGTCAGAGCAGACAGGGCTGAGTCAAGCTGTGGGTGTCAGAGAAGACATGGTTGAGTCAAGGTGTGGATGTCAGAGGAGACAGCGCTGAGTCAATGTGTGGATGTCAGAGAACACATGGCTGAGTCAAGCTGTGTGTGTCAGAGAAGAAAGGGCTGAGACAATGTGTGGGTGTCAGGGAGACAGGGATGAGTCAATGTGTGGATGTCAGAGAAGACATGGCTGAGTCAATGTGTGGATGTCAGAGAACACATGGCTGAGTCAAGCTGTGGGTGTCATAGTGAGAGGGCTGAGTCAAGCTGTGGGTGTCAGAAAAGACAGGGCTGAGTCAAGGTGTGGGTGTCATGGTGAGAGGGCTGAGTCAAGCTGTGGGTGTCAGAGAAGACATGGCTGAGTCAAGCTGTGGGTGTCAGAGAAGACATGGCTGAGTCAAGCTATGGGTATCCGAGAGAGAGGGCTGAGTCAATCTGTGGATGTCCGAGAAGACATGGCTGAGTCAATGTGTGTGTGTCAGAGAAGAAAGAGCTGAGACAATGTGTGTGTGTCAGAGACGACAGGGCTGAGTCAAGCTGTGGATGTCCGAGAAGACAAGGCTGAGTCAAGCTGTGGGTGTCAGAGAAGACAAGGCTGAGTCAAGGTGTGGGTGTCAGAGAAGACAGGGCTGAGTCAAGCTGTGGGTGTCAGAGACGACATGGCTGAGTCAAGCTGTGGGTGTCAGAGAAGACAAGGCTGAGTCAAGGTGTGGGTGTCAGAGAAGACAGGGCTGAGTCAAGCTGTGGGTGTCAGAGACGACATGGCTGAGTCAAGCTGTGGATGTCCGAGAAGACATGGCTGAGTCAATGTGTGGGTGTCATGGTGAGAGGGCTGAGTCAAGCTGTGGGTGTCAGAGAAGACAAGGCTGAGTCAAGGTGTGGGTGTCAGAGAAGACAGGGCTGAGTCAAGCTGTGGGTGTCAGAGAAGACATGACTGAGTCAAGCTCTGGGTGTCAGAGGAGACATGGCTGAGTCAATGTGTGTGTGTCAGAGAAGAAAGGGCTGAGACAATGTGTGGGTGTCAGAGAAGACATGGCTGAGTCAAGCTGTGGGTGTCCGAGAAGACAAGGCTGAGTCAAGGTGTGGGTGTCAGAGAAGACAGGGCTGAGTCAAGGTGTGGGTGTCAGAGAAGACAAGGCTGAGTCAAGGTGTGGGTGTCAGAGAAGACAGGGCTGAGTCAAGCTGTGGGTGTCAGACACGACATGGCTGAGTCAAGCTGTGGATGTCCGAGAAGACATGGCTGAGTCAATATGTGTGTGTCAGAGAAGAAAGGGCTGAGACAATGTGGGTGTCAGAGACGACAGGGCTGAGACAATGTGTGGGTGTCAGAGAAGACATGGCTGAGTCAAGCTGTTTGTGACAGAGACGACATGGCTGGGTCAAGCTGTGGATGTCCGAGAAGACATGGCTGAGTCAATGTGTGTGTGTCAGAGAAGAAAGGGCTGAGACAATGTGGGTGTCAGAGACGACAGGGCTGAGACAATGTGTGGGTGTCAGAGAAGACATGGCTGAGTCAAGCTGTTTGTGACAGAGACGACATGGCTGAGTCAAGCTGTGGATGTCCGAGAAGACATGGCTGAGTCAATGTGTGTGTGTCAGAGTAGAAAGGACTGAGACAATGTGTGGATGTCAGAGTAGAAAGGACTGAGACAATGTGTGGATGTCAGAGTAGAAAGGACTGAGACAATGTGTGGATGTCAGAGTAGAAAGGGCTGAGACAATGTGTGGATGTCAGAGTAGAAAGGGCTGAGACAATGTGTGGATGTCAGAGTAGAAAGGGCTGAGACAATGTGTGGATGTCAGAGTAGAAAGGACTGAGACAATGTGTGGATGTCAGAGTAGAAAGGACTGAGACAATGTGTGGATGTCAGAGTAGAAATGACTGAGACAATGTGTGGATGTCAGAGTAGAAAGGACTGAGACAATGTGTGGATGTCAGAGTAGAAAGGACTGAGACAATGTGTGGATGTCAGAGTAGAAAGGACTGAGACAATGTGTGGATGTCAGAGTAGAAAGGACTGAGACAATGTGTGGATGTCAGAGTAGAAAGGACTGAGACAATGTGTGGATGTCAGAGTAGAAAGGACTGAGACAATGTGTGGATGTCAGAGTAGAAAGGACTGAGACAATGTGTGGATGTCAGAGTAGAAAGGACTGAGACAATGTGTGGATGTCAGAGTAGAAAGTGCTGAGACAATGTGTGAATGTCAGAGTAGAAAGGGCTGAGACAATGTGTGGATGTCAGAGTAGAAAGGACTGAGACAATGTGTGGATGTCAGAGTAGAAAGGGCTGAGACAATGTGTGTGTGCCAGAGACGACAGGGCTGAGTCAAGCTGTGGATGTCCGAGAAGACATGGCTGAGTCAATGTGTGTGTGTCAGAGACGACAGGGCTGAGTCAAGCTGTGGATGTCAGAGTAGAAAGGACTGAGACAATGTGTGGATGTCAGAGTAGAAAGGACTGAGACAATGTGTGGATGTCAGAGTAGAAAGGACTGAGACAATGTGTGGATGTCAGAGTAGAAATGACTGAGACAATGTGTGGATGTCAGAGTAGAAAGGACTGAGACAATGTGTGGATGTCAGAGTAGAAAGGACTGAGACAATGTGTGGATGTCAGAGTAGAAAGGACTGAGACAATGTGTGGATGTCAGAGTAGAAAGGACTGAGACAATGTGTGGATGTCAGAGTAGAAAGGACTGAGACAATGTGTGAATGTCAGAGTAGAAAGTGCTGAGACAATGTGTGGATGTCAGAGTAGAAAGGACTGAGACAATGTGTGGATGTCAGAGTAGAAAGGACTGAGACAATGTGTGGATGTCAGAGTAGAAAGGGCTGAGACAATGTGTGAATGTCAGAGTAGAAAGGGCTGAGACAATGTGTGGATGTCAGAGTAGAAAGGACTGAGACAATGTGTGGATGTCAGAGTAGAAAGGGCTGAGACAATGTGTGTGTGCCAGAGACGACAGGGCTGAGTCAAGCTGTGGATGTCCGAGTAGAAAGGACTGAGACAATGTGTGGATGTCAGAGTAGAAAGGACTGAGACAATGTGTGATTGTCAGAGTAGAAATGACTGAGACAATGTGTGGATGTCAGAGTAGAAAGGACTGAGACAATGTGTGGATGTCAGAGTAGAAAGGACTGAGACAATGTGTGGATGTCAGAGTAGAAAGGACTGAGACAATGTGTGGATGTCAGAGTAGAAAGTGCTGAGACAATGTGTGAATGTCAGAGTAGAAAGGGCTGAGACAATGTGTGTGTGCCAGAGACGACAGGGCTGAGTCAAGCTGTGGATGTCCGAGAAGACATGGCTGAGTCAATGTGTGTGTGTCAGAGACGACAGGGCTGAGTCAAGCTGTGGATGTCCGAGAAGACATGGCTGAGTCAATGTGTGGGTGTCTGTGGCCGGGGGGAGACGGGGGTAGTGTGGTATGGCTGGTATGTGTAAATGGAGATTCTGCTTTGCGTCTCGCCGCTCATCCACATCCTCCAATGCTAAACACCAGCCCCCGCTGAAATGGGCATTTAATAAAAGCTGCTTCCCTTCGCCAGAACTGATCAAATTACTGTAACCCATCATCAATGAGATAGGTCTGTTTGTGCCTTAATTACATTTGGCCTGTGTGTGATGTTGATGCGTCTTCACTTCACATCAACTTGTGTCCCATCACTATCATATTAATGATCATTCTCTCACCACCTTCCCCCTCTCTCTCTCTCTCTCTCTCTCCCTCTCTCTCTTTTTCTCTTTCTCTATCTGTCTCTCAACACCTCAGGTTAGTGTCACCAAAGCGGTCATGAACCGCCCCTAATCAAATCCCATCAGTGGGCCTGCGAGGGTTGCCTTCATCGCTGATCCTATTGAATCAGCCCCAGCCCCTGATGTGGAAGGAAAGCGTAGCTTTGTTGTCGTTGTGGTTGATAGGAGACAGTTGTCGTTGTGGTTGATAGGAGACAGACAGACAGACAGACAGACGGACGGACGGACGGACGGACGGACGGACGGACGGACGGACGGACGGACGGACGGACGGACGGACGGACGGACGGACGGACGGACGGACGGACGGACGGACGGACGGACGGACGGACGGACGGACGGACGGACGGACGGACGGACGGACGGACGGACGGACGGACGGACAGACAGACAGACAGACAGACAGACAGACAGACAGACAGACAGACAGACAGACAGACAGACAGACAGACAGACAGACAGACAGACAGACAGACAGACAGACAGACAGACAGACAGACAGACAGACAGACAGACAGACAGACAGACAGACAGACAGACAGACAGACAGACAGACAGACAGACAGACAGACAGACAGACAGAGTGAGTGAGTGAGTGAGTGAGTCCTCTATCTTCACTACTCCATGAGTTCCAGAAAGGAAGGGAAAGCACATTATGACACCTGAGCCTCAGATTGTGTTTGTATCTCTCAGTATTACTTCCTGGTTCTAACTATTACTATTTGTTTTATGGGCTAATATTGGGCTAATGTTTTATGCATCGCTACTTTTGCAACTTTTGTAACTGTTTCACAATAAATGTATAAACAGATGGAATTGGAGCAGGTGGGATGGTGGGGATGAAGGGGGAGGAGCAGTGTGTGTGTGTGAACGTGCTGGGTTGACATGGCTTCTGGGGCAGAAGATAGAGCAATAATTTCCTTCTCTGCAGCGATAAGGCCAGAGACCTGTCAAAGCATTGGAGGAGAAGCCTGATATACGAAAATTGCTGGAATATTAAAACCTTATTTTTTGGGGGGAAATAAAAGAAACCCCAGTAAATGATTTTCCCTTCTGGTGTTCTGTTTTGGCCTCCGTTGTGTCACTCTGTCCTGTCTGACCCAGGCTTACCAGTTAATGAGAAACCCCAGTAAATGATTTTCCCATCTGGTGTTCTGTTTTGGCCTCCGTTTTGTCGCTCTGTCCTGTCTGACCCAGGCTTACCAGTTAATGAGAAACCCCAGTAAATGATTTTCCCATCTGGTGTTCTGTTTTGGCCTCCGTTTTGTCGCTCTGTCCTGTCTGACCCAGGCTTACCAGTTAATGAGAAACCCCAGTAAATTATTTTCCCTTCTGGTGTTCTGTTTTGGCCTCCGTTGTGTCAAATCAAATCAAATCAAATCAAATCAAATTTATTTATATAGCCCTTCGTACATCAGCTGATATCTCAAAGTGCTGTACAGAAACCCAGCCTAAAACCCCAAACAGCAAACAATGCAGGTGTAAAAGCACGGTGGCTAGGAAAAACTCCCTAGAAAGGCCAAAACCTAGGAAGAAACCTAGAGAGGAACCGGGCTATGTGGGGTGGCCAGTCCTCTTCTGGCTGTGCCGGGTAGAGATTATAACAGAACATGACCAAGATGTTCAAATGTTCATAAATGACCAGCATGGTCAAATAATAATATGGCAGAACAGTTGAAACTGGAGCAGCAGCACAGTCAGGTGGACTGGGGACAGCAAGGAGCCATCATGTCAGGTAGTCCTGGGGCACGGTCCTAGGGCTCAGGTCCTCCGAGAGAGAGAAAGAAAGAGAGAATTAGAGAGAGCATATGTGGGGTGGCCAGTCCTCTTCTGGCTGTGCCGGGTGGAGATTATAACAGAACGTGGCCAAGATGTTCAAATGTTCATAAATGACCAGCATGGTTGAATAATAGTAAGGCAGAACAGTTGAAACTGGAGCAGGAGCATGGCCAGGTGGACTGGGGACAGCAAGGAGTCCTCATGTCAGGTAGTCCTGGGACATGGTCCTAGGGCCCAGGCCAGTTGAAACTGGAGCAGCAGCATGGCCAGATGGACTGGGGACAGCAAGGAGTCATCATGTCAGGTAGTCCTGGGGCATGGTCCTAGGGCTCAGGTCCTCTGAGAGAGAGAAAGAAAGAGAGAAGGAGAGAATTAGGGAACGCACACTTAGATTCACACAGGACACCTGAATAGGACAGGAGAAGTACTCCAGATAAACAAACTGACCCTAGCCCCCCGACACATAAACTACTGCAGCATAAATACTGGAGGCTGAGACAAGGAGTCCTCATGTGTCGCTCTGTCCTGTCTGACCCAGGCTTACCAGTTAATGAGAAACCAAAAACACACAGCCAAAACAATGTAAATGGTTGATTACCATCCAAACGACTGACAAGGGTAAGGGCTATATTCTATTCGTATGGCGAAAATGTAGCTTGACAGTGTGATTGAAATGTAAAGGCCATGTTCCCGCGTTAGCAGACTGCTTTCCCTCTGCAGATGTCAGCTCAATAGGAAATCCCCTTTACATTTCTATCTTCAGCGATACAAAATGAAGAGTATCCCAGCTCCAATAAACATCAACAAATACAATGGCAACAACGATACCAACGGCAACATTAGCAACAATCTTCCAGGGCTGAGCTGAGCAGCTCTGCATGTCAGCTTGAGCTTCATGTGGAAACCAAAAGGTGACGTCTTTAATTAAGTCTCTCAGGAGGCGTTTAATTAAAACCCATGTTTAAATTAAACCGTTCATTTCTTAAGTAATTTGTTTATTCCCTGATTATGATTCAAGGCATTTCGTTTGCTCATCTGGTCAGTCAAACATTCCTGTTTGGGCGGGTATAAGACTGGCACCTATCAGAATAGAAGCCCTCTATGCCAGGGTTTCTCAAACTCGGTCCTGGGGTCTCTCCTGGATGCACATTTAGCTTTTTGCCCTACCATTACACAGCTGATTCAAATAACCAACTAATCATCAAGCTTTGATGATTTGAATCAGCTTTGTAGTGCTGGCGCAAAAAACAAAACTCCAGGACCAAGTTTGGGAAAAGTTACTCTATGGCATCATAATTGATTTCAGTTTGCATGCTGAACGTGCAATGAGTTGGAGAAAGAAGTCAAATACAATCTGGTTGAAGCTTGACCCTGTCATATGAAGCACACCAAAGAAATAGGACATAATTGCATGAGAAATTATTTCCAGGGGAGAGAGACAAATAAATTGGTCTGTTTTCCGAGTCAAGGTTGTGTTCACCTCTGAAGAGCTGTCTACAGTAATAATGGTAGCAGAGTGTGTGTGTGTGTGTGTGTGTGTGTGTGTGTGTGTGTGTGTGTGTGTGTGTGTGTGTGTGTGTGTGTGTGTGTGTGTGTGTGTGTGTGTGTGTGTGTGTGTGTGTGTGTGTGTGTGTGTGTGTGTGTGCTTGTGCGTGTGTGTGTGTGTGTGTGTGTGTGTGTGTGTGTGTGTGTGTGTGTGTGTGTGTGTGTGTGTGTGTGTGTGTGTGTGTGTGTGTGTGTGTGTGTGTGTGTGTGTGTGTGTGTGTGTGTGTGTGTGTGTGTGTGTGTGTGTGTGTGCGTGCGTGTGTGTGTGTGTGTGTCCCATTAGGGACATTGCATTACTTTCCTCTTTGTTCTCTGTCTGACGACTCGTCTCTACAAACGGCCATAAACCCTTGTCTTTGAGCGGCATGCAAATGCCTGCCGGACAGAAAGGTGGTGTTGGACGGATGCATCAGTTTAATGACAGTGTTTGTTGGACAGTTAGTGACTATCAGGCTGATGGTGGAGGGTACAGCTGGGTGTAATTGTTGGGCTTGGTGCAGCGGAGGCCGGCTGCTTTTCTGTAATGTTATGTACTAATGGGGATTCACTTCAAAAGAACCCAATCAACCGCCTTTACCTCTGTCATCCTCTCTCTCTCTCTCTCTCTCTCTCTCTCTCTCTCTCTCTCTCTCTCTCTCTCTCCTTATTTGTCAGTCTTTCTCCTTTCCTCTTCTCTCTATATCTCCTTGTCACTTTCTCACTCTCTTTTTCTCTCTACCATCTTCCCTTTCTCGCTGTCCTCCTCTCTCCTACGCTAACACACATCCCTCTCTCCATCTCTCGCTTTACTTATCCTTTTCTATCTTCCCTCCTTTCCTTCTTTTTCTGTAGTTACAGTTAATTTTCAGAAGGAAAGGGGGGATCGATGCATCAACATGTCAGTGATAGAGGATTGACCTCCATGGCCATGTTGTATGAGCTATGTGTGTGTGTGTGTGTGTGTGTGTGTGTGTGTGTGTGTGTGTGTGTGTGTGTGTGTGTGTGTGTGTGTGTGTGTGTGTGTGTGTGTGTGTGTGTGTGTGTGTGTGTGTGTGTGTGTGTGTGTGTGTGTGTGTGTGTGTGTGTGTGTGTGTGTGTGTGTGTGTGTTGTTGAGAGGAAAGGCTAGATCTTCTCCTTTAATCTTACCCCAGGATACAGCTCGACACAAAAAAAGTCAATATTCCATCTTTTGTTGGACTGAAACCAATAAAGGTGTAGAACAGCGTGTCATGCTGCATTGTGAGGTATTAGGCAGATCGTTTCAGATGAAAACAATGAAAACAGCTGGGGTCTGATCTCGTAGTGGTACATTTTAATAACATGAACTTGTTATCCTTAGTGTTTAATATATTTAGGGAATATGCTTTTCTGACTCTATATAGAGTATAATGTGCTCCAAGTCTTGTCGGCCTTGGTTGGACTTTAGAGTGTGAGTGTGTATGTTGGTTGGCTGAACAGTGCATAGGCAGACTGGGCTGCAGAATAAAGCGAGCCTGTGAATGGACACTGAGAGCTCCTCTCCCCTCTCCACGCCACTCCTCTCTTCAATAGTTGCCCTTATTACAGTTTTTCTCAATTGCTAAAACACTAAAACCCATTGGCTGAACAAAGTTCTCAGTTGCCTGGACTCATTTAGCTAATTATGCAGTCTGTTGTCAATACCTTAAACCATTTCACATGATAAAACACAATTTGCAGATCACACTTAGACTTTTCAGCCAAACTCTAAACACATTCTCATTCTCAAAACACATTCTGTACTCTAATGCACATGTCATCCATACTGGTAAACACAAGTGGCAACAATCAAATACAAATAAAGAACATATGTCATTGATTGAACACAAACACTCAAAACTGATTTAACCTGTTTCAAATGATGCGACCCACCAATATAAGCCAGTTCAGAGAGAAAACAGGTTGTTGAAG
>NC_060191.1:11491197-11603697 GCF_021184085.1 Oncorhynchus gorbuscha
TCTGTGTGGGTCTCAGACACTGTAATCTGGTCACACTCCATTACATCTGGGTGGGTCTCAGGCACTGTAATCTGGTCACGCTCCATTACATCTGTGTGGGTCTCAGACACTGTCATCTGGTCACAGGCCATTACATCTGGGTGGGTCTCAGGCACTGTAATCTGGTCATGCTCCATTACATCTGGGTGGGTCTCAGGCACTGTCATCTGGTCACAGGCCATTACATCTGGGTGGGTCTAAGGCAGTGTAATCTGGTCATGCTCCATTACATCTGGGTGGGTCTCAGACAGTCTAATCTGGTCACGCTCCATTACATTTGGGTGGGTCTTAGGCAGTGTAATCTGCTCACACTCTGTTACATCTTGGTGGGTCTCAGACAGTGTAATGTGGCCACGCTCCATTACATCTGGGTGGGTCTCAGGTAGAGTAATCTGGTCATGCTCCATTACATCTGGGTGGGTCTCAGACACTGTAATCTGGTCACAGGCCATTAGGCCCTGGTGCTGTGTGCTTTCTCCCACAGTGTAATTTGGGATTATGTCTGTCAAGCTCCTGTGGTGGGGATCAGAGGAGGATAAACGCCTGTGACCTTTCCTTTTAGCCATTTCTCCTCTCAACCATTCAGGCCCTCTGTTTACTCCTCTAAACCATTCAGGCCCTGTGTTAACTCCCATCAACCATTCAGGCCCTGTGTTAACTCCTCTCAACCATTCAGGCCCTGTGTTAACTCCTCTCAACCATTCAGGCCCTGTGTTAACTCCTCTCAACCATTCAGGCCCTGTGTTTAATCCTCTAAACCATTCAGGCCCTCTGTTTACTCCTCTAAACCATTCAGGCCCTGTGTTAACTCCCATCAACCATTCAGGCCCTGTGTTAACTCCTCTCAACCATTCAGGCCCTGTGTTAACTCCTCTCAACCATTCAGGCCCTGTGTTAACTCCTCTAAACCATTCAGGCCCTGTGTTAACTCCCATCAACCATTCAGGCCCTGTGTTAACTCCTCTCAACCATTCAGGCCCTGTGTTAACTCCTCTTAACCATTCAGGCCCTGTGTTAACTCCTCTCAACCATTCAGGCCCTGTGTTTAATCCTCTCAACCATTCAGGCCCTGTGCGTACTCCTCTCAACCATTCAGGACCTGTGTTAACTCCTCTCAACCATTCAGGCCATGTGTTAACTCCTCTCAACCATTCAGGCCATGTGTTAACTCCTCTCAACCATTCAGGCCCTGTGTTTAATCCTCTCAACCATTCAGGCCCTGTGTTTACTCCTCTCAGCTGTTTAGGCCCTGTGTTTACTGGGTTGATAATCTCTACAAGCTACAGAGGCTGCTAGGGGGGAATCCTTCATACTGTCCTCTACTTTTAGCACATTATTTTTTTGCCAAAGCAGACAGAAAGGAAATGGTATTGAATGCTGCTTGATGCGGTGTCACACGTCTTGACAGAATTCCACATGGAATGTTTTATTTCTCCAACGCCCCCTCTCTCTTACCCCCTCTCTCTTACCCCCTCTCTACCCCCTCTCTCTTACCCCCTCTCTCTTACCCCCTCTCTCTTACCCCCTCTCTCTTACCCCCTCTCTCTTACCCCCTCTCTCCCTTATTTATTATTATTATTTTATCTAAAGGATTTAGCTTTGGAATCTCTGCCATGGCTGAAGGTCTTATTGCTTTTGTCACATGATACAGTAGGTCTGGGATGGTTTACTCCTCCGGTTTTACACAACATCCGAGAAACTCATGGTGGGTTTCCAATAAACATGGTTTAGTCCAAAATCCTACACCCCTCACCTCTCTGCCTCTCTCCTCTCCTCTACTCCCCTCTGCCTCTCTCCTCTCCTCTACTCCCCTCTGCCTCTCTCCTCTCCTCTACTCCCCTCTGCCTCTCTCCTCTCCTCTACTCCCCTCTGCCTCTCTCCTCTCCTCTACTCCCCTCTGCCCTTCTCCTCTCCTCTACTCCCCTCTGCCTCTCTCCTCTCCTTTTTGCCCTTCCCCTCTCTGTCTCTCTCCTCCCCTCTCCTCTCCTTTCCTCTATTCTCCTCTCCTCCCCCCTCCCCCCCTCTCCTCCTCTCTCCCCTCCTCTCCTCTCCTCCCTGCCCTCCCCCTCCCTGCCCCTCTCCCTCCCCTCTCCTCCTCTCTCCTCCTCCTCTCCTTTCCTCCCCTCCACTCCCCTCCCCTCTCTGCCTCTCTCCTCTCCTTTCCGCCTCTCCCCTCTCCTCTCCTCTCCTCTCCTCTCCTCTCCTCCTCTCGTCTCTGCGCCTCCCCTCTCTGCCCCTCTCCTCTCCTCTCTGCCCCTCCCCTCTCTGCTCCTCTCCTCTCCTCCCCTCACCTCCCCTCTCTGCCTCTCTCCTCTCCTCTACTCCCCTCTGCCTCTCTCCTCTCCTCTACTCCCCTCTGCCTCTCTCCTCTCCTTTTTGCCCTTCCCCTCTCTGTCTCTCTCCTCCCCTCTCCTCTCCTTTCCTCTATTCTCCTCTCCTCCCCTCTCCCCTCCTCTCCTCCTCTCTCCCCTCCTCTCCTCTCCTCCCTGCCCTCCCCCTCCCTGCCCCTCTCCTCCCCTCTCCTCCTCTCTCCTCCTCCTCTCCTTTCCTCCCCTCCACTCCCCTCCCCTCTCTGCCTCTCTCCTCTCCTTTCCGCCTCCCCTCTCTCCTCTCCTCTCCTCTCCTCTCGTCTCTGCGCCTCCCTCTCTGCCCCTCTCCTCTCCTCTCTGCCCCTCCCCTCTCTGCTCCTCTCCTCTCCTCCCCTCACCTCCCCTCTCTGCCCTTCTCCTCCCCTCTCCTCTCCTCCCCTCTCCTCCTCTCCCCTCTCCTCTCCTCTCCTCCCCTCTGCCTCTCCCTCTCCTCTCCTCTCCTCTCCTCTCCTCTCTTCTCCTCTCTCTCCTCTCCTCCTCCCTTTCCTCTCCTCTCCTCTCCTCTCCTCTCCTCTCCTCTCCTCTCCTCTCCTCTCTCCTCTCCTCTCCTCTCCTCTCCTCTCCTCTCCTCTCCTCTCCTCTCTGCCCTTCTCCTCCCCTCCCCTCTCCTCTCCTCTCCCTCTCCTCTCCCCTCCCTCTCCTCTCCTCTCCTCTCCCTCTCCTCTCCTCTCCTCTCCTCTCCTCTCCTCTCCTCTCCTCTCCTCTCCTCTCTGCCCTTCTCCTCCCCTCTCCTCTCCTCTCCTCCCCTCTGCCTCTCCTCTCCTCTCCTCTCCTCCTCTCTCCGCCCATCTTCCCGCCTCCCTTTTTTCCCTTCCCCTTCCCTGTTCTTAAATCAGGTCAATGAGAAAAATAGAGAAATCTAATAAAACAATTTAGATAGGAATCTCTTTTTTCCAGGGAGACCTGGCCAAGAGGGTTATTATCTTAGTAACTATTCAGAAATAATGAAAACTGAAAACCTCAGACACAACTAACAAAACCCTTGGCCTGAAGCCCCATGTCTCAAGGACAACGACCATCTCTCGGTCGCCACCACGTACAGCCTTGTCCTGTTCAGTCTTCATTAAAACTGATTGATAAACAGGGTTTGACTGGGGGATGAGAGGAGCATACAGGGGACATGGCTTTACCTTCCCCATCTCCAGTTTACTGGCACTACCCACCAGCCATGATATTTAGCCAATTAATGGGATCCGGCGTGTGCGTTTGTTATCTCCCTCCATCCTCCCCCCTCGGCCTGACAGAGGTGTGAAGATTCAGGCCCGTCTGAAGCGACACCTTGTGTGAAAACTTCAATCTGATAATGGAATGGCTGAGAACAGGCACACACACAAAGAAAGATACCCCGGGCTAGGTTCTAACGATCCACACAACGGCAGCATTAGTCCTGAGGACGCAGGGCACAGATAAGGATGTTTTCTCCCTCCACAGAATGTGTTTCCTTACCATCGGAATGGTTTTTAATGAGCTGGTATCTTGGCGGTGGGCTGGACACTGACATCACTGTTTGTTTTGCTCATTTTTCTGAGTGTAAAGACAGTGTGGACCGGCAGGATCCACTGTTCCACTACTGATTTGGACATTGGTGTGTGTTTTCGATATGCATTTTGGAAAGATCATTTTCCTGCTGCTGAATGACCTCAGGTGCATCCATGGTGAAGCCATCCCAGGGTTTCTGCCTCTGTTGAACCTCAAATTCTATCTATTACTCTTCAAACAAGTACATTTCCATTAGATTTTTTTTACAAATGTATTCAAAAGCTATTTATTCATAAAGCTTGCTCAGATAGAGCTGCACTTATCAGATACTTTGAATTTTAGAAGTCACCAACGTATTGAAGCAGATTTACGCCACAACTAACACACAACAAAAAAGGCCAACAGTGTTCAGGTTCCTCTACATCCAGTAATGATGTAACTGGCAAACTGAGGTCAGGTCGATAAGGAGGAAAGCTTTCTAAACCAGAAGGTTAGACAGGTTAAGTACAAATGTTTTTAAATGTAATCTGTTGGCTGCATCTCCACAACACTGCCACTGACAGCCCCTGGGCCTTCATCCCATCCCATCCGTCCTATCCATCCAACCTCTCAGGTCAGGGTGAGGATGGAGAGTTAATCTGATTAGCCGCAGCGTTCTGCTGAGTCATACCCTGGGTATGGGTCAAGGGTCATCGTCAGATCAGGGATTGACTAAGAGGAAGCGGTGTCCTTGTCTGACCCTCCCTGTGTTTGCTGACTGAGTCTGTTTCTGGGTGAATTGGTGACCGTGGCCCACAAGTAAAGCAGGCTACCTCCACACTCCCACTACCCCCACCGTCCCTTAACGACAGTCATTTGGTTTTGTTTATCACTGTGTTAATTCCCTCTATTATAATTCATTATGGATAGTTCATTCCTCCACGCTACAAGGCAGTTTCCTCTCCTCTTTCCATCAAGGACAGCATCTCCCCAACCACAACAATCCCCATCTAATAAAGCCTGTGAGTCACTGGGGCCCGTTTATCATTGTATATGCACATACATTTGAGCATTAAGTGTGCATGTGATTACCCTCACAGAGAGTCTTGCATTTATATATTTTGTCTCGTTTCAATGGCTTGGGAATAATCGTACAATTGCTCTATTCATCTCTGCTAACCCAGAAGTCAAATCTTGCGTAAGTGATTAACATCTGTGTTCACGTGTCAAAAATGTAGTCTCCGCCCTTGCAAAAGGAAACTCTCAGCCCACCCCCCTTCCGATCCGTGTGCGCAAACGCTCAAAGCACAGCCGGTGAAGCAGTTTAAGCACCCTCCTTCGCCTAATCCTGATATGTCCAACTAAACAGTGATGAAAACCCCAAAACCGGAAGTAATGCTGCTCGGAATTCACACATCTCATTCAGTTCTGGCAGATTCTCTCGGTCTACACGCAGTCTGGGACATGACTGCTCTATATGCTTACATATTGAATAACCCTGTGTTGCATAGTTGTTGAAAAGTATAATCATTTATTTTGCCAATTTTCCTAACTGCATTAATGGGTATGCATGGCAGATCTGCTGTACATTTCGTGTCTTTCAAATAGGAATCCTTTCACGTGTACCAGGGTGTTTAAAGATGAATAACATTTACATTTTTTCAAATAAACAGAATAGATAGATTGCCCTTTGCTTTTTCATTCATGTCAGTATTGCCACAGCTGCTCTCCAGATGCAGGGATATGGAGTACAAAATGAAGAGTGAGAGTGCACAGTCAAAATTATACGGTAAAACAATGTTTTAAAAAGTACTGAAGGAGTCTTGAATTATCCTTCTGTTCAAATGCTGTGATTTCTTTTATTTTTGGCTCAATATCGACTTGCTTTGTTCTTCATTCGATTTTTTGTGTTTATATATATATATATATCCACTGTTGCTATATATATGTATCCCATATTCCATCCGTCTTCTATTGTGTTTTCTGTTCACATTGCTATTTGTTCTGTTTAGCGTCTGATCCAAGCTGTACCAATGTAATGGTGACAAAACATTTTGCTTTCGAGTCAAATGAACGACACCACAAGGTTGTGAAGATTTTTTTTGAAATTTTCTTTAAACTTGTGCATCAACTTCAAACAGTAAACTGTGTGCACTCCGTTTAGTTTTCATAACATGTTCAAAATTAGTTACAATGACAAGAAAAAGTATGTGAACCCATTGGAATTACCTGGATTTCTTCATAAATTGGTCATCAAATTTGCTTTCATCTTCATCTAAGTCACAACAACAGACAAACACAGTGTGCTTAAACTAATAACACACAAATTATTGTATTTTTCTTGTCTATATTGAATACATAATTTAAACATTTACAGTGTAGGTTGGAAAAGTATGTGAACCCCTAGGCTAATGACTTCTCCAAAAGCTAATTGGAGCCAGGAGTCAGCTAACCTGGAGTCCAATCAATGAGACGAGATTGGAGATGTTGGTTACAGCTGCCTTGCCCTATAAAAACACACACAAAATTTGAGTTTGCTATTCACAAGAAGCATTGCCTGATGTGAACCATGCCTCGAACAAAATAGATCTCAGAAAACCTAAGATTAGGAATGGTTGACTTGCATAAAGCTGGATAGGATTACAAAAGGATCTCTAAAAGCCTTGGTGTTCATCAGTCCACGGTAAGACAACTTGTCTTTAAATGGAGAAAGTTCAACACTGTTGCTACTCTCCCTAGGAGTGGCCGTCCTGCAAAGATGACTGCAAAAGCAGAGCACAGCATGCTCAATGAGGTTAAGAAGAATCTGGAACATGCTAAAATGTCTGTTGATGAGTCTACGATACGTAAAACACTGAACAAGAATGGTGTTCATGGGAGGACACTACAGAAGAAGTCACTGCTGCCCCCCCCCCCCCCCCCCAAAAAAATCCCAAGTTTATCAGGACATTTTGCAGAATTAATGTAAGGCTATCTGTCAATTGAAGCTCAACAGAAGTTGGGTGACGCAACAGGACAACGACCCAAAACACAACAATAGAATGGCTTCAATAGAAGAAAATACACCTTCTGACCTCAACCTGATTTGAGATGCTGTGGCATGACCTCTAGAGAGTAGTTCACACCAGACATCCCAAGAATATTTCTGAACTGAAACAGTTGTTTAAGAGGAATGGTCCAAAAGTCCTCCTGACCGTTGTGCAGGTTTGGTAACATTTGGTTGAGGTTATTGCTGCCAAAGGAGGGTCAACCAGTTATTAAATCCAATGATTCACATACTTTTTCAACCCTGCACTGTGAATGTTTACACAGTGTGTTCAATAAAGACATGAAAACGTATCATTGCTTGTATAATTGTTTGTGTGTTATTAGTTTAAGCAGACTGTGCTTGTCAATTGTTGTGACCTAAATGAAGATCAGATCAAATTTTATGAACCAATTTATGCAGAAATCCAGGTATTTCGAGGGGATTCACTTACTTGTTCTTGCCACTGTCGGTGTTCTTTATTTTGTTAAATACATATTTTTCCGTTTTTATAACCATTTACACACAATTTCTCAGCACTGAAAACTAGCAGTCTATTGGAATTCAGGGGTGTAGAATGAAAATCATCATTGGCAGTCCTCTTCACTTCAGCTTCTTTGTGTGTATATATATATGTATTCTTCTAATTATTGTTTAATCATTACTCTTCTTTCACCTGAAGTAAAAATATCTTTCTTTTAAATATGATTCCTTTACATGATAAAAATAGTTTTTCCAAAACATGTATTATGCCACTGAAGCTCAACCAGAATGATCTGGAGACCCCATTGGTGTGAGGCCGGTCCATGGAGGGGTTGTTCTCGTGACCCCCTGGAGGGGATTGTGTTAGGCCTGACGGGGCTATCCTAGATGGGGCTGCTATCCCTTGGGATGCCCACACGGCCCACAGTGGAGAGAGAGGCTCGCTGTCTGCCGTGGTGACATCCGTGGTACATTTTGTGTTGATAAAAATTATTACAAAATTTTTGATTTTCTTCGTACAAAAACACTTTTTCATAGAAATTGCATTTGCACAAGTAAATGTGAGGATTTTGTTACTAAAATAAAAGCCACAAGAATACAAAAAGAAACTTGAGACTTGACATCGAACAGAAAAAGGAAACCAAAAAATTTGAACCCATCAAATCTGAAAATGAGGTGTGTACTGTATCCTTGTAGCTGCTGTGAAAATCCAGTCAATGAAAATATAAATAAAATAATAAATACTTGAATAAATAAATTCCTCATGTTGTGTGATTGCTGTGAATGTTGTTTCAGATCCACTCCTGCTTTCCTTCAATTCAAACTACTAAGGTTTCTAAGGTTACTACTTTCATCATGTCCGTAACTCTTCATGTCACTTCCAGTTCCAATCACCTAATTCCTCTATTACATCACTGCCTCACACCCGGTAATCTCCAATCACCTAATTCCTCTATTACATCACTGCCTCACACCCGGTAATCTCCAATCACCTAATTCCTCTATTACATCACTGCCTCACACCCGGTAATCTCCAATCACCTAATTCCTCTATTACATCACTGCCTCACACCCGGTAATCTCCAATCACCTAATTCCTCTATTACATCACTGCCTCACACCCGGTAATCTCCAATCACCTAATTCCTCTATTACATCACTGCCTCACACCCGGTAATCTCCAATCACCTAATTCCTCTATTACATCACTGCCTCACACCCGGTAATCTCCAATCACCTAATTCCTCTATTACATCACTGCATCACACCCGGTCATCTCTCTTGTATTTATATATGTATATATTTTTTCATTCAAAAAAAGTTCCCCATCCCCCATAATTTAACAAAATGTTAGTACTCTGAAATAAAGTAAATTAAATCCCCTATTGCCTGATGGATAATGTACTGTATTCTTTCCAACAGTGAATCATATGAATAAACGATGCCTCTGTACATGTTGGGAGCCGTTCTGTCCTGCTCACCAATGCATTTTGGGCTTTGGATTTAATTTGGAACTGGCTGTTTCTAGCCCATCTGGTCTCCTTCTTCTTCTATGGTTGAATAAAAACAAGATGCGTCCTTTACACACTCGCCAACTGATTTTCTCTCTATTTCTTCTATTAGTGTCTGTGTATGTGTCTGCTCCATAACTATGACTGAGGGATGTACGCACTCCTGATTCTACCTAACCAAGCTCTCTGCATGTGGTCTACTCAGTGAGAGAGAGAGTGGTTGGGTAGCAGATAGAGATCACATGTCCAAATTGAATCAATATTTAACGTACAACCAAACATGTATCATATGTGTGATATTCTATACTTTCAATTTAACCTGCCCTCCCTCCTTTCCTCTGAATCCTGGGTTTATCTATCTCTTTTTTATACTAAATCATGGCACCACTTGGTCACTCCTTGCTCATGTGCATTGCCAGGTAGATTAATGAGGTAACTCACATTGAATTGCTCCCAGGTTCGTTCAAGTTATTTCCACAGGAAACATTGTTGAATCTCTTTTCATTTCTTGCTTAGTGTTTCAAAACAATGATGCCAGACAGTCAGTCCAGTCAGTGATCAGAGCAGCTCAGTTCCTCTCTTCTCCACTTCTCTTCTCTCCTCCTTTCTTCTCATCTCCTCTCCCAATCTCCTCTCCCATCTCTCTTAACCCCCCCCTCCAAATACACTCACATAAATCAACTATCACCCTTCCTCCCTCCCCCAGTGTCTCTTCACCCTACACTCCTCCCTGTGACAGCAGAGAGAGATAGAAAGAGTTAGAGGGATAGAGAGAAAGGGAGTCCTGTTCTAGGCCATGGTCTCTTTGCCTGGCAGTCTGCGGTCGTTGAAGGTGTGCATGTTGATGACGTCCTCTGTCTTCACCATGACGGGCGGCTGAGGCTTGTGTTTGAGGCGCCGCTGGCACTTGAGGGACACCCGCAACTCGTCCACCATGGCACTGCAGAAGGACCTCTGTAGGAGAGAGGGAAAGAGAGAGAGAGTCAGAAAGAGAGAGAGAGAAAACAGGGATTTCAGAGAGCGCCTCCTCTAGTTCCAAACAATTTGGCAGTAATAAGCTCAGCAGACAAGAGCACTGCAGAGCTGCTACTTCCCCAGGGCAGGGTCTCTACAGCCCCCTCTCTGAGAGCTGCCATGGTGACACAGAGCAGAGCACTGCAGAGCTGCTACTTCCCCAGGGCAGGGTCTCTACAGCCCCTTCTCTGAGAGCTGCCATGGTGACACAGAGCAGAGCACTGCAGAGCTGCTACTTCCCCAGGGCAGGGTCTCTACAGCCCCCTCTCTGAGAGCTGCCATGGTGACACAGAGCAGAGCACTGCAGAGCTGCTACTTCCCCAGGGCAGGGTCTCTACAGCCCCCTCTCTGAGAGCTGCCATGGTGACACAGAGCAGAGCACTGCAGAGCTGCTACTTCCCCAGGGCAGGGTCTCTACAGCCCCCTCTCTGAGAGCTGCCATGGTGACACAGAGCAGAGCACTGCAGAGCTGCTACTTCCCCAGGGCAGGGTCTCTAGCCCCCTCTCTGAGAGCTGCCATGGTGACACAGAGCAGAGCACTGCAGAGCTGCTACTTCCCCAGGGCAGGCTCTCTACAGCCCCCTCTCTGAGAGCTGCCATGGTGACACAGAGCAGAGCACTGCAGAGCTGCTACTTCCCCAGGGCAGGGTCTCTACAGCCCCCTCTCTGAGAGCTGCCATGGTGACACAGAGCAGGCAGGGGAGAGAGGAGCTGGCTCAGGATAGGGTGGGTGGGCTCAGGCTGGAGTTCTAGCTGGGGCTGAGGGAGTTGGATGGAGGTTGCATGTCCATAGTCTTTTAGTGTAGTAGGTGGATAAACGGGCTAGAAGTGGGTAGGAATCAGGACAGGATTTGCACTGGAGGTTGGCAGGGATTCCTCTTGTATTGGGAGACAATAGATTTAGCAACTTCATGTTTTCAGAGCGATGAGAAACATTGACTTTATCCACAGACTGTTATTGCAGTATTATAAGTATCTTACTACAGCCGTGCAGCTATTTTATCATGTACAGCAACACCTGATTATGGTAGCTTGAGTTAACAATTTAAAAGTATTAAAATGTGTTGGCATACTGCTAATTGAAACATGCCTGTAGCCCTGGCAACGATTCAGTTTCAAATCAAGCACGGGTGTGAAGTTTGGTTGGTGAGTGGAGGGGCTGGGATGAAGGAAAGGCTAGATGGTCTAGGGGGGGGGTAATGCTTTGGGAAGGGTGGATTGAAGAGGGTTAGAAGGAAAGCTGTCCACAGTGCCGAATTGCTGGAGTCCATCTGGAGTCGCACACATGGCAAGTGAACTCACGTACACACAGGCAAGCGTGCAAGCACACACACACACACACACACACACACACACACACACACACACACACACACACACACACACACACACACACACACACACACACACACACACACACACACACACACACACACACACACACACACACACACACACACACACACACTGAGCATTCTAGGCTAGCTAAAGTGATTTCTCCATGGCAGATTTCCCCCATCCTTCTCTGCCAGGCAGCCCAGCCGGGGCCCAGGCCCATACAGCAGCATGACTTATTGATGCATATTACATCTCGTCTGACTCAAATCCCATGTAGCTGCATGGCCAATTAAGCTGCTGTCTCTTCTTCCTTCTCCTTTTCTCAAAAGCTACTCTGGCATTTTCAAATGGTGCACTGAACAATGCAGAGTGACTCAACTAAATCTGAGACTGCTATTCCTGGAGGTACTATTGGGGAAACAGATTTCAAGGGACTAATATGTTTTTCGAGTCTAGGTTAAATCTTTCACATAAAAACACAACTTGTATTTTGGAATGGCACTATGGTGATGTCTGGTACAGTATGTATGCCAAATAATTCAGAACCTCAATTGAGTTGATAGAGAACCGAGGGATGTCTACCTTACTAGCTGGAATGTGAAAGGGCTCAACCATCCTGTCAAGAGAAATAAGGCCTCTGCCCACCTCAAGCAACTGAAGGCTGGGTTGGTCTACCAGCAAGAACACAAGGATGAAGACAACAGTGAAGACGTTATGCTGCTAAGTCAGCCAGTGATCGAGTGTCATTCAGTTACTCATGCCAATGCTTACCTAACAGGATGCCTTCTCCTTAGTGCCTTTTTTCCTCATCTATGACTAGTAGGGTTATGACATTGTTATGAGTTGTCCTAATGAACAGGTACCTCACATGAACACTTTCTATAGTTATGGCTATAGGACACCCACCCATGCAAATGTTTTAATGCTTTCGCTTTCCAGCATACCAACAATCACATCAATTCACCGGTACTCAAAATTCTATGCATATTGAGTATGTGGATTTGGGTGTACGAAGGTATGTACCTATCTGAGTGTATATGATATTACATGTTAGTATGTGCATGTGTGTATCATATTCATAAATCATATCTATATCATATATTGTTTGTCTTCTTCTCACAAAAAAACATACAGTAAAAAGCTACAACTGGAGTTGCAGGAATTACTCCTGCTGATTGACTACAAGCCTTTCAGAAAACATGCTTTTCATGGCTATTGATTTTCTCTGGGAAAGAGAGATTGAATAGCATCTTCTACCTAGGACACTTCTCCCCTCATGAAGCTGTGGGCTTAGTGGCCATCTAGGACCAATATAAAAGTCCCAAAAGTAAAACCCCACCCATCTGGATTTCCAGGCAGGCTAAGAAAACGCTCCCTGACTCAGGGGACACATCTCCATCATGGCCTCATGGCTGCTGGGCTCATAGTTGGATTGATGGTGGCTGTTTAGTGGTGGCCATGGAATTACCAAGTTTTAACAACCCCTTTCCTCCACCACCAGCAGCCCAATCCTGAGCTGAACAGACTTTGGGCTCAGAGGAAGACAGGAAGAAAACGTCCACTTAAGGAGGTGAGATGGAGAAATAATAAACCCAACACTTTTACTGCCTTAAAGCGTTTTTACTACCATTACTGGAAGAAGGCACTGGTGGGTATTTTTCAGGCTGCTCATGTACAGTACAGCCCAGTCAGTCTGTACCACCACGTACACGGATCTATAGACCCCAGACCTGCTCATCGGGGTGTGTATAACAGCTGAGATGAAAAGACACCATAGTAGCTCCCACTCCATCTCTCACTCCATGATAGCATGATGGAGAAATGGAGGGCAAGCAAGAGATGAATAGTCACTTTTTTTGTGTGTGTGTAGTCAATGGGTGTCTGTGTGTGCACATTTGTCTGAGCAGGTGTGTGTGTGCACATATAAGTGTGTGCGTACGTTCCTGCGTGTGTGTGTGTGTGTGCGTGCGCGCAAAATCGGGGAGCTGGATGCTTCCTCACACACAGCTGGTGATCCCTGTCCCTGGAGAGCCAGGTTATTCTGCAGCACCCTCAGCAGCAGGCAGGAGGAGGAGGAGGAGGCGGAAGAGGAGAAATGGAAGGAAGATGAGGAGGAGCTGAAGGAGGAGGAAGGGGAGGAGGGAGAGGTGGAGGATAACGAGGTGTAAGAAAAGGGGGATAAGAAAGAGGAAGGAGGTGGAGAAGGAAGAGGAGGAAGTGGGCCACCATGGTGATCATAGTATTTTTCTGAAAGACAGCCATGTTGTGACGATGGGAATGTGTGGACTTATGAGAGAAAGTCCTCACTGGGCGAACCAGAATGAAAAGCCTACTAAAACTTCAAATATTTCTCAATCTTTTATTAAAGTTAATAACCAGTGGAAAATATTAGACTGAAAACCTAATTATTCTGTATCACAATCTGAGTTAAGTAAATTAAAATTATTTCAAATAAACATACAATTATTTTCATTACAACATATATTTTTGGATTTGGCAAATAGTATTAACAAATGTTGACATTATAAGGTGTATTACTCATAACATTAAATAAATGACTTGCTATTTTTATTTTTCTCTTTATCCTTTCTAATGTTACACAGAAGCAGTTGGACACACTTACTCATTCCCACAGTGTTCTTTATTTTTACTATGTTCTACACTGTAGAATAATAGTGAAGATATCCAAACTGTTAAATAACACGTATGGAATAATGTAGTAACCAAAAAAGTGTTAAACAAATCTAAATATATTTTATATTGAGATTCTTAAAAGTAACCACCCTTTGCCTTGATGACAGCTTTGCACACTCTAGACATTCTCCGGATTGACTGACCTTCATGTCTTAAAGTAATGATGGAAAGTAATTTCTCTTTGCTTATTTGAGCTTTTCTTGCCATAATATGGAATTGGTCTTTTACCAAATTGGGCTATCTTCTGTTCACCACCCCTACCTTGTCACAACACAATGGATTGGCTCAAATGCATTAGGAAGGAAATACATTTCAACAAGGCACACATATTAATTTAAATGCATTCCAGGTGACTAACTCATGAAGTTGGTTGAGAGAATGCCAAGAGTTTGCAACGCTATCGTCAAGGCAAAGAGTGGCTACATTGAAGAATATAAAATATGTTGATATGTTTGACACTTTTTGGGTTCCTACATGATTCCATTTGTGTTAGTTCATACTTTTGATATCTTCACTATTATTCTACAATGTAGAAAATAGTAAAAATAAAAGGACACCCCTGGAATGAGTAGGTGTGTCCAAACTTTTGACTGGTACTGCAAGTAATTATAAAATGCAAATTTCAGGGTGTGCGCTATCAAGCATGACAAACCCAACAAAGAGATGCTTAGGAGAACATTTTCAAGTTGACACTTTCAGCATCGTGGTGAAAATACAACCCTGTACTGGCAACACATTCAAGTAAAGGATCTTGTGCAATTAAATAAAATATCAGGTATTTTCAAATGTGACTAATTATTGAATTGATATGGGAATACTTGGTACACTTGGTACTCTGCATATCGTGTCAAGGTTTAACAGTTAAAACAGTATGAACGGGCCACACATACTAAAATACACGTTGTGGTTGTGTGACACTCAAACCTCTTGGAGAACGTCTATTTGCTTTGGATGAGTAAAACATGTATTGCTTCTCAGATAATCAGACACAAAAAAATGATTGATTGTGAGAATTTATGAAAAGCAATATACACCTTTGTCGGTTATCAATTGGATGTTAAAATATTGAGGTACACAACTTACATAATTGTAGCATACAGGCACAGGTAGTGTGAAAATAAAATGCTAAATGGACTGACAACTGACAACTACTCAAGTATTCTTGAAAACAGATATGTGAGTGAGGTCTATTCTCTGTCTGGATATATCTGCTATCTACGCTCCTCCACCTAGTTGTGAACTGATAAGAGTGTGAAACGCATCTTCTTCAACTGCTGTGTCTGACACAAAGACATGCTGAAGAACACCAGGAAGAGATCATGATCAACATCAAATGATGTTGAGGTTTCTATTAAATCATCACTCTCCTTCTCTTTTCTCTGGCTCGGCTGACTATTACTCCCTACTCTACTCACTACCAACCTTCCTTCCTTCCTTCCTTATGGGTTATGATTAGCCATATCATTCTTTAGGATTCTTTAAATGACATCCTATTGATGGGGGACCTCCCCTCCTGTCTACCCTGGCTGCTCTGTGGGTGTAGCGCTGTGCTGTGTGTGTGTGTGTTGTCGTTGACAGAAGGACTCTGAACATCACTTCCCGACTAGATGCTCTGAAACATAGATATGGGGGCTTATGGCCAAGAAGCAGCAGCAGCATCACTGCATTGTGCGATCGATGGAGGGTGTAGAAGAAAGCTCTTAGTGCAGGCCAGGCTCCTGTGGAGAGCTAAGTAGGGGTTGGCGTTTGAGATTTATGAGACTGTTGTTGGGTGAGAGAGCACTGTGTTAGACAGGAAAAGAAGGACAGGACCGTTCAGGACAGGACCGGTCAGGACAGGAGGGACAGAGCAGGGCAGGCAGAACAGGACAGGGAAGGGCAGGACAGGACCAGTCAGGACAGGTCAGGACAGGGCAGGCAGGATAGGACAGGAAGGACAGGGCAGGCAGGGCAGGAAGGACAGAGCAGGGCAGGAAGGACAGGGCAGGAAGGCCAGGACAGGGACAGGAAGGAGAGGAAAGAGCAAGGAAGGAGAGGACAGAGCAGGGCAGGAAGGACAGGGCAGGAAGGACAGGACAGAGCAGGGCAGGATGGACAGGACAGGGACAGGAAAGAGAGGACAGAGCAGGGCAGGAAGGACAAGGCAGGGCATGGCAGGAAGTACAGAGCAGGCCAGGAAGGACAGGTCAGAACAGGGCAGGAAAATCAAGAGAGGAATCCCAAGAAGGACAGGAATCCCAGGAAGGACAGGACAAGGACAGTACAGGAAGGACATGGGTTTAAGGAAACATCAAAAGTTTTACATGCTGTTGATGACAAGTGATGTGTTGTTGTAGCATTACACTTTCAATATGAGATTATTCAGTATAGTACCTAGTATGTTATAATAGCTGAAAGCTTACAAAACCAAGCCTTCAGAGAGTTTGCAATTATAGCATTATTCAGTTTGGCTTGTCTGTCCAAAAGTTTGTATCTGATAATAATGATTCAATTTTGGGAGAGGATTGCTGTGGCTGTGTGTTGAGAGTGACATGAAGACGAGAGTGGCAAGGCGTATGACTGGTGACATTTACATGAACATTATGGATCATGCATTTGGGCCAACCTTCCAATCCCATCGTGTGAAACCGTGCACCTATAGTTTTAGGGACGCCTTTCGAACACATACACTTAACCATGCACCAATGGAAACGTTGTGACCATAATATCGCTCCCAGTTCTTCCGACAGGAAACTTCCCAATCGGAAACTATCTGAAGTTAAAAAAATACAATTTGTGCATTGTAAGGTAATTGTAGATGACTGGAGTCTCTGGAGTCTTTCTGGAGGTCATTTGAGCTGGTGGTTAAAGTCTACAGGTAGCTGCTTGGAGGGTCCGTGGTGACAGCAGAACTCCTCACGCTTCCTATCACCTTGGTGCCGTTGGGGCTAAGTGGATAAAGGCAAAAAAATGAACCCATACTTACTGTGTCTTAAAGAATATGCTGCATTACTGTATCTACATAAACAGTGTTTCAGGAGCTGACCTGACTATCATGTAAAATTGTCCTTGTGATCTCAGTGTAACTAAGATGGCTACCGTCTGTCTGTCCTTTTGTACAGCATGTACATTCAAATAAGTGTTAATACTGAACACGTGTAAATGTCCCCTCCACCCGTATCCAAACATCAAGTGCACTTTATTGAGTATGAGGTGAGAGATGGTTTAGTGCAAATACAACGAGACTAAATGTCTCTACTTTCAAAATGTTGTGCTTTTTATGTCAGAAAAAAAATGTGATAAAAATGTTATATTTTGTAAACCACAAAATAAATGTAAGCTAGGCCAAAACACAACGCTAATAGAAAAGTGGTGTTCTCCTTGTCAAGAATCTCTGTATAATAAGATCCACACACAGGCACATTGTCATTGCAACCTGGCTATACGTGAAAGGATGTTGCTTTACCTTTTCCAGCTGTGCGTTTTGTTTGGACTTATAGATGAACTCTCCGACTGCCACGAACACCGACAGGACGAGTCCAGCCGCCAGAACGATAAAGATGCCCCCGATGTTCTGGACCCCCAGAGCGCTGGCCTCCTTATTCTTCTCATCCTCCGGACAACCGTTCCCCCTCCACCACTTCTCCTTCATCATGTGCAGCTTTCCTTCTTCCTGCAGCTGCAGGATCGCTATGGTGATCTTGTCCCTGTACGGAGAACCTGAGGGACCCCCCAAAAAAATCAGGTGAGGTTGAGATGGATAATAATTAGGAGGAAAGCGTGTGTACAGTACGTGTGCGTGTGTGTACAGTACGTGTGCGTGTGTGTACAGTACGTGTGCGTGTGCGTACAGTACGTGTGCGTGTGCGTACAGTACGTGTGCGCACAGTACGTGTGCGTGTGCGTACAGTACGTGTGCGTGTGTGTACAGTACGTGTGCGTGTGTGCGTACAGTACGTGTGCGTGTGCGTACAGTACGTGTGCGTGTGCGTACAGTACGTGTGCGTGTGCGTGTGCGTACAGTACGTGTGCGTGTGTGTACAGTACGTGTGCATGTGCGTGTACGTACAGTACGTGTGCGTGTGCGTACAGTACGTGTGCGTGTGCGTACAGTACCTGTGCGTGTGCGTACAGTACGTGTGCGTGTGTGTACAGTACGTGAGCGTGTGTGCGTACAGTACGTGAGCGTGTGTGCGTACAGTACGTGAGCATGTGTGTGTACAGTACATGTGCGTGTGTGTACAGTACATGAGTGTGTGTGTGTGTGTGTGTACAGTACGTGTACAGTACGTGAGCATGTGTACAGTACGTGAGCATGTGTGTACAGTACGTGAGCATGTGTGCGTACAGTACGTGTGCGTACAGTATGTGTGCGTACAGTACGTGTGCGTGTGTGCGTACAGTACGTGAGCATGTGTGCGTACAGTACGTGTGCATGTGTGTACAGTACATGAGTGTGTGTGTGTGTGTGTACAGTACATGTACAGTACGTGAGCATGTGTGTGTACAGTACGTGAGCGTGTGTGCGTACAGTACGTGAGCGTGTGTGCGTACAGTACGTGAGCGTGTGTGCGTACAGTACGTGAGCGTGTGTGCGTACAGTACGTGAGCGTGTGTGCGTACAGTACGTGAGCGTGTGTGCGTACAGTACGTGAGCATGTGTGCGTACAGTACGTGTGCGTGTGTGTACAGTACATGAGTGTGTGTGTGTGTGTGTACAGTACGTGTACAGTACGTGAGCATGTGTACAGTACGTGAGCATGTGTGTACGGTACGTGAGCATGTGTGCGTACAGTACGTGTGTGTACAATACGTGTGCGTAAAGTACGTGTGCGTGTGCGCGTACAGTACGTGTGCATGTGTGTACAGTACATGAGTGTGTGTGTGTGTGTGTACAGTACATGAGTGTGTGTGTGTGTGTACAGTACGTGTACAGTACGTGAGCATGTGTGTGTACAGTACGTGAGCGTGTGTGTGTACAGTACGTGAGCGTGTGTGTGTACAGTACGTGAGCGTGTGTGTGTACAGTACGTGTGGGTGTGTGTGCGTGTGTTTGTGTACAGCACATGTGCGTGTGCGTGGCACCAACATCCCAGCCACAGTGTTCTGGCTGGTGCTGAATGCACCATAGATTCTCCCATGCAGCTCCCACAGTGGTTTCACAAACAATACACTAATAAACAGGAAGTACATTCCAGGGACCAGCAATTTACCTCCTTTTATCGGCTCCTTTTGTTCTCTCAGTAAAACTGGTTGCTTAATTAGTGGTAATGTCTCTAGTGTGCATTGTTTTGTTTTGCTTAATAAATAAATGTGCTGCCGACATGTTGCTTTGAAGTGCTCCTTCTGCCCCTCTGTGTGTGTGTGTGTGTGTGTGTGTGTGTGTGCACGTTCACGACATCTCAGTGTCGGGAGTATTTCCCAGAACTCCCTGCAGCCTCCAGGCCTCCCCGCACCAGCCAGGTAAACAGGGCTGGCGTGTTCGTGTTCCCTGCTGGCCAGATCAAACCCCGTCACATGCAGAGGCTTCTGATTAGACCTGAAGGGTGAAACCAAGTGAAAACACTTGAAATCTCCCCGACCCCCTTTCATATCATCGACTGGAGAGCTCTCCCTGTGGCTAGGGCCCATATAATCAGGATGTTAATGCTGCTTGAAATATTTAAAACTCAATCACACTCCCTTATTATTATCTCATACACTTCAGAACTATAGCCAGCTTGGTGTTGAGGAGAGGAGAAAACAACTCTTCAGAACTATAGCCAGCTTGGTGTTGAGGAGAGGAGAAAACAACTCTTCAGAACTATAGCCAGCTTGGTGTTGTGGAGAGTGGAAAACAGGTTGTCACGCCTTGGTCATTGTATTTTGTGTTTTTGTTATATGTTTGGGTAGGCCAGGGTGTGACATGGATTTATATGTTGTGTTTCGTATTGGGGTTTGTATTATTTGGGATCGCGGCTGATTAGGGGTGTCGTTAGGCTTGGCTGCCTGAGGAGATTCTCAATTAGAGTCAGGTGCTTATCGTTGTCTCTGATTGGGAACCGTATTTAGGCAGCCTGAGTGTCGCTTTGTATTTCGTGGGTGATTGTACCTGTCTGTGTTGTAGTCACCAGATAGGCTGGAATTAGTGTCACGTTCCATTCTGTTGTTTTTGTATTTAGTTTCAGTTATTTCATGTACCGCGTTTATTCATTTCATTAAAGTCATGAGTAACCAACACGCTGCATTTTGGTCCGACTCTCTTCTTTCAACAGACGAACGCAGTTACACAGGTCTTCAGAACTATAGCCAGCTTGGTGTTGAGGGGAAAACAACTCTTCAGAACTATAGCCAGCTTGGTGTTGAGGGGAAAACAACACTTAAGAACTATAGCCAGCTTGGTGTTGAGGAGGGAAAACAACACTTCAGAACTATAGCCAGCTTGGTGTTGAGAAGGGAAAACAACACTTCAGAACTATAACCAGCTTGGTGTTGAGGAGAAGGGAAAACAACACTTCAGAACTATAGCCAGCTTGGTGTTGAGGAGAGGAGAAAACAACTCTTCAGAACTATAACCAGCTTGGTGTTGAGAGGGGAAAACAACTCTTCAGAACTATAGCCAGCTTGGTGTTGAGGAGAAGGGAAAACAACACTTCAGAACTATAACCAGCTTGGTGTTGAGGAGAGGAGAAAACAACTCTTGAGAACTATAACCAGCTTGGTGTTGAGGAGAAGGGAAAACAACACTTCAGAACTATAGCCAGCTTGGTGTTGAGGAGAGGAGAAAACAACACTTCAGAACTATAGCCAGCTTGGTGTTGAGAAGAGGGGAAAACACATGGTGATTTCCTGATGAATATTAAGTATCAAGGCTGTTTGTTGAGAAGCAACCATGCAGGGAACAATACAATGCTACTTGTTAGTATGTATGAGGACCAATACTATAGCAGCAGGAGCTGGGCAGACAAAAAGGCACGCAGTGATTGACAATCTCCATAGTAACACTTCCTCGCTGTGCTGTTGCTATGCCTGAAGAGCAGAGAACCGTGGTGTTGCGGTCACCAGGACACCTTTGAATACTTTTAGATGTGTTATGTCCTTCATCGTCAGCTCAAGGCTTTGTGTGTGTGTCTCTCTCTCTTTTATCAGATCAACAACAGACAGGCAGAGCCCAGCATACATGTTTGAGGACATGCATACCCATGGTGATAAATAATTTGAAACACACAGCACTAACTCTCATATAATTAATTGCCATCTAAGTACATTTCTCGTCAGGTGTCACATTCATACAACAGCTACTGTAGCTCGTCCTGTGTGTGTCAGATCACCCATTACTGTAGCTAGCTCTGTTTGTATCAGATCACTCACAACTGTAGCTAGTCCTGTGTGTGTCAGATCACCCATTACTGTAGCTAGCTTTGTTTATAGCAGATCACTCACACCTGTAGCTAGTTCTGTGTGTGTCAGATCACCCATTACTGTAGCTAGCTCTGTTTATATCAGATCACTCACTACTGTAGCTAGCCCTGTGTGTGTCAGATGACTCATTACTGTACCTAGCCCTGTGTGTGTCAGATCACTCACTACTGCACCTAGCCCTGTGTGTGTCAGATCACTCACTACTGCAGCTAGTCCTGTGTGTGTCAGATCACTCACTACCTGCAGCCCTAGGACTGAGGAAACTAAGGAAAAGGAAGCCATGAAATACCAGCCAGAGCCAGGTGTATGGTAGCAAAACAAAATTAGAAACCCCAGAAAACTCAGAATGGGGAGAAATTAATAAGAGGATTTTCAGATCCAGCAAAGCTCCAGCAGCAGCTAATGGGGATCCATAATAAATACAAAACAATGCAATGATATAACATTGTGCTGGCTTAATCATTCAATTATATCAATTGAACAGCACTGCTGCAGAGGCTAAACTAAATATTCTGCAGAGCAGTGGAACATGGCATTTCAGTAGAATCTAGAATGTCATTGTCTACACTTTATAATTCTCCATAACAACTAAATGGACAATTAAAATCATGTGGTTGTGGTCCGACTGTCTTTAGATGATGATTTCTGATGCCCTCTCACAATGTGAAGGAGGATGAAAAGTGTAAGCTACCCGCACCACAACTTGTACAGTTGAAGTAGGAGGTTTTCATACACCTCAGCCAAATACATTTAAACTCAGTTTTTCACAATTCCCGACATTTAATCCCAGTAAAAATGCCATCTTTTAGGTCAGTTAGGATCACTTTATTTTAAGAATGTGAAATGTCAGAATAATAGTAGAGAGAATGAGTTATTTCAGCTTTTATTTCTTTCGTCACATTCCCAGTGGGTCAGAAGATTACATACACTCAATTAGTATTTGGTAGCATTGCCGTTAAATTGTTTAACTTGGGTCAAACGTATCGGGGAGCCTTCCACAAGCTTCCCACAATAAGTTGGGTGAATTTTGGCCCATTCGTCCTGGCAGAGCTGTTGTAACCGAGTCAGGTTTGTAGGCCTCCTAGCTCGCACACGCTCTTTTCAGTTCTGCCTACAAATGTTCCATAGGATTGAGGTCAGGGCTTTGTGATGGCCACTCCAAAACCTTGACTTTGTTGTTCTTAAACCATTTTGCCACAACTTTGGAAGTATGCTTGGGGTCATTGATCATTTGGAAGACCCATTTGCGACCAAGCTTTAACTTCCTGACTGATGTCTTGAGATGTTGCTTCAATATATCCACATCATTTTCTTCCTCATGATGCCATCTATTTTGAGAAGCTCATCAGTCCCACCTGCAGCAAAGCACCCCCACAACATGATGCTGCCACCCCCGTGCTTCACGGTTGGGATGGTGTTCTTCGGCTTGCAAGCCTCCCCGTTTTTCCTCCAAACATAACGATGGTGATTATGGCCAAACAGTTCTATTTTGTTTTCATCAGACCAGAGGACATTTCTCCAAAAAGTACGATCTGTGTCCCCATGTGCAGTTACAAACCTTAGTCTTGTTATTTATGGCTGTTTTGGAGCAGTGGTTTCTTCCTTGCTGAGCTGCCTTTCAGGTTATGACGATATAGGACTCGTTTTACTGTGGATATAGATACTTTTGTACCTGTTTCCTCCAGCATCTTCACGAGGTCCTTTGTTGTTGTTCTGGGATTGATTTGCACTTTTCACACCAAGTACGTTCATCTCTAGGAGACTGAATGCGTCTCCTTCCTGAGTGATATGATGGCTGTGTGGTCCCATATTTTTTTTATTTTTTTTATTTCATCTTTATTTAACCAGTTAGGCTAGTTGAGAACAAGTTCTCATTTACAACTGCGACCTGGCCAAGATAAAGCAAAGCAGTTCGACACATACAACAACACAGAGTTACACATGGAATAAACAAACACAGTCAATTATACAGTAGAAAAAGTACATATACAGTGTGTGCAAATGAGGTAAGATAAGGCAGGTAAGGCAATAAATAGGCCACGGTGGCGAAGTAATTACAATATAGCAATTAAACACTGGAATGGTAGGATGTGCAGAAGATGAATGTGCAAGTAGAGATACTGGGGTTCAAAGGAGCAAGATAAATAAATGAATATAGAATTTTTTATTTTACCAGGCAAGTCAGTTAAGAACATATTCTTATTTTCAAGACGGCCTGGGAACAGTGGGTTAACTGCTTGTTCAGGGGCAGAATGACAGATTTGTACCTTGTCAGCTCCTTCCGGTTACTAGTCCAACGCTTTAACCTCTCTACAGATGGGCTATGTACAGATGCAGTGACCTGTGAGCTGCTCTGACAGCTGGTGCTTAAAGCTAGTGAGAGAGATATACTGTATGTCTCCAGCTTCATTGATTTTTTTGCAATTCGTTCCAGTCATTGGCAGCAGAGAACAGGAAGAAAAGGCAGCCAAAGGAGGAATTGGCTTTGGGGGTGACCAGTGAGATATACCTGCTTGAGCGCATGCTATGAGTGGGTGCTGCTATGGTGACCAGTGAGCTGAGATAAGGCGGGGCTTTACCTAGCAAAGACTTGTAAATGAGCTGGAGCAAGTGGGTTTGGCGACGAGGTTCAGCCAACGAGAGCGTACAGGTTGCAGTGGTGGGTAGTATATGGGGCTTTGGTGACAAAACGGATGGCACTATGATAAACTGCATCGAATTTGTTGAGTAGAGTGTTGGAGGCTATTTTGTAAATGACATCGCCAAAGTCGAGGATCGGTAGAATGGTCAGTTTTACGAGCGTATGTTTGGCAACATGAGTGAATGATGCTTTGTTGCGAAATAGGAAGCTAATTCTAGAATTGGAGATGTTTGATGTGAGTCCGGACAACAGGCCCTCCAATTTAACACACTGAATTCTATCAGAGAAGTAGTTGGTGAACCAGGTGAGGCAGTCATTTGAGAAACCATGGTGTTTATACTTGCGTACTATTGTTTGTACAGATGAACGTGGTACCTTCAGGTGTTTGGAAATTGCTCCCAAGGATGAATTTTTTTCTGAGATCTTGGCTGATTTCTTTGAATTTTCCCATGATGTCAAATCAAATCAAATCAAATCAAATTTTATTTGTCACATACACATGGTTAGCAGATGTTAATGCGAGTGTAGCGAAATGCTTGTGCTTCTAGTTCCGACAATGCAGTGATAACCAACAAGTAATCTAACTAACAATTCCAAAACTACTGTCTTATACACAGTGTAAGGGGATAAGGAACATGTACATAAGGATATATGAATGAGTGATGGTACAGAGCAGCATACAGTAGATGGTATTGAGTACAGTATATACATATGAGATGAGTGTGTAGACAAAGTAAACAAAGTGGCATAGTTAAAGTGGCTAGTGATACATGTGTTACATAAGGATGCAGTCGATGATGTAGAGTACAGTATATACATATGCATATGAGATGAATAATGTAGGGTAAGTAACATTATATAAGGTAGCATTGTTTAAAGTGGCTAGTGATATATTTACATCATTTCCCATCAATTCCCATTATTAAAATGGCTGGAGTTGGGTCAGTGTCAATGACAGTGTGTTGGCAGCAGCCACTCAGTGTTAGTGGTGGCTGTTTAACAGTCTGATGGCCTTGAGATAGAAGCTGTTTTTCAGTCTCTCGGTCCCAGCTTTGATGCACCTGTACTGACCTCGCCTTCTGGATGATAGCGGGGTGAACAGGCAGTGGTTCGGTGGTTGATGTCCTTGATGATCTTTATGGCCTTCCTGTAACAACGGGTGGTGTAGGTGTCCTGGAGGGCAGGTAGTTTGCCCCGGTGATGCGTTGTGCAGTCCTCACTACCCTCTGGAGAGCCTTACGGTTGAGGGCGGAGCAGTTGCCGTACCAGGCGGTGATACAGCCCGCCAGGATGCTCTCGATTGTGCATCTGTAGAAGTTTGTGAGTGCTTTTGGTGACAAGCCGAATTTCTTCAGCCTCCTGAGGTTGAATAGGCGCTGCTGCGCCTTCTTCACGACGCTGTCAGTGTGAGTGGACCAATTCAGTTTGTCTGTGATGTGTATGCCGAGGAACTTAAAACTAGCTACCCTCTCCACTACTGTTCCATCGATGTGGATAGGGGGTGTTCCCTCTGCTGTTTCCTGAAGTCCACAATCATCTCCTTAGTTTTGTTGACGTTGAGTGTGAGGTTATTTTCCTGACACCACACTCCGAGGGCCCTCACCTCCTCCCTGTAGGCCGTCTCGTCGTTGTTGGTAATCAAGCCTACCACTGTTGTGTCGTCCGCAAACTTGATGATTGAGTTGGAGGCGTGCGTGGCCACGCAGTCGTGGGTGAACAGGGAGTACAGGAGAGGGCTCAGAACGCACCCTTGTGGGGCCCCGTGTTGAGGATCAGCGGGGAGGAGATGTTGTTGCCTACCCTCACCACCTGGGGGCGGCCCGTCAGGAAGTCCAGTACCCAGTTGCACAGGGCGGGGTCGAGACCCAGGGTCTCGAGCTTGATGACGAGCTTGGAGGGTACTATGGTGTTGAATGCCGAGCTGTAGTCGATGAACAGCATTCTCACATAGGTATTCCTCTTGTCCAGGTGGGTTAGGGCAGTGTGCAGTGTGGTTGAGATTGCATCGTCTGTGGACCTATTTGGGCGGTAAGCAAATTGGAGTGGGTCTAGGGTGTCAGGTAGGGTGGAGGTGATATGGTCCTTGACTAGTCTCTCAAAGCACTTCATGATGACGGAAGTGAGTGCTACGGGCGGTAGTCGTTTAGCTCCGTTACCTTAGCTTTCTTGGGAACAGGAACAATGGTGGCCCTCTTGAAGCATGTGGGAACAGCAGACTGGTATAGGGATTGATTGAATATGTCCGTAAACACACCGGCCAGCTGGTCTGCGCATGCTCTGAGGGCGCGGCTGGGGATGCCGTCTGGGCCTGCAGCCTTGCGAGGGTTAACACGTTTAAATGTCTTGCTCACCTCGGCTGCAGTGAAGGAGAGACCGCATGTTTCCGTTGCAGGCCGTGTCAGTGGCACTGTATTGTCCTCAAAGCGGGCAAAAAAGTTATTTAGTCTGCCTGGGAGCAAGACATCCTGGTCCGTGACTGGGCTGGATTTCATCTTGTAGTCCGTGATTGACTGTAGACCCTGCCACATGCCTCTTATGTCTGAGCCATTGAATTGAGATTCCACTTTGTCTCTGTACTGACGCTTAGCTTGTTTAATAGCCTTACGGAGGGAATAGCTGCACTGTTTGTATTCAGTCATGTTGCCAGACACCTTGCCCTGATTAAAAGCAGTGGTTCGCGCTTTCAGTTTCACGCGAATGCTGCCATCAATCCACGGTTTCTGGTTAGGGAATGTTTTTATCGTTGCTATGGGAATGACATCTTCGACGCACGTTCTAATGAACTCGCACACCGAATCAGCGTATTCGTCAATATTCCCATCTGACGCAATACGAAACATGTCCCAGTCCACGTGAAGGAAGCAGTCTTGGAGTGTAGAGTCAGCTTGGTCTGACCAGCGTTGGACAGACCTCAGCGTGGGAGCCTCTTGTTTTAATTTCTGCCTGTAGGCAGGGATCAGCAAAATGGAGTCGTGGTCAGCTTTTCCGAAAGGGGGGGCGGGGCAGGGCCTTATATGCGTCGCGGAAGTTAGAGTAACAATGATCCAAGGTTTTACCACCCCTGGTTGCGCAATCGATATGCTGATAAAATTTAGGGAGTCTTGTTTTCAGATTGGCTTTGTTAAAATCCCCAGCTACAATGAATGCAGCCTCCGGATAAATGTTTTCCAGTTTGCAAAGAGTTAAATAAAGTTCGTTCAGAGCCATCTATGTGTCTGCTTGGGGGGGGGATATATACGGCTGTGATTATAATCGAAGAGAATTCTCTTGGAAGATAATGCGGTCTACATTTGATTGTGAGGAATTCTAAATCAGGTGAACAGAAGGATTTGAGTTCCTGTATGTTTCCTTCATCACACCATGTCCCGTTAGTCATGAGGCATACTCCCCCGCCACTCTTCTTACTCTTCTTACCAGAGAGATGTTTGTTTCTGTCGGAGCGATGCGTGGAGAAACCCGTTGGCTGCACCGCCCTGGATAGCGTTTTCCCAGTAAGCCATGTCTCCGTAAAGCAAAGAACGTTTGCAGTCAAGCAAAGAGGCACTGAGTTTGAAGGTAGGCCTTGAAATACATCCGCAGGTACACCTCCAATTGACTCAAATTATGTCAATTAGCCTATCAGAAGCTTCTAAAGCCATGACATAATTTTCTGGAATTTTCCAAGCTGTTTAAAGGCACAGTCAACTTAGTGTTTGTAAACTTCTGCCTCACTGGAATTGTGATACAGTGAATTATAAGTGAGATAATCTGTCTATAAAAAAATTGTTGGAAAAATGACTTGTGTCATGCACAAAGTAGATGTCCTAACCGACTTGCCAAAACTATAGTTTGTTAACAAGAAATTTGAATAACTCCAACCTAAGTGTATGTAAACTTCCGACTTCAACTGTATGTCATTTAATTAATTCCCAGTTTGATTTGAATTGCTGTTTACTCCAATGTGTGCAAAAGTATTGCAACTTTTCTTTAAAAAATGTGATAAAATAGTTATGGAAATGTGTTGGCAGTAGCCTGAGATCATTATAGAGTCCATTGCATTTTTGTATTGTGGTTAATATATACTGTGTGAATACACTTCTTCCAATGATGTGACGGGTGAAGAAGGGTTTATAAAATGGAAATGAAGTATTCTCTTTCTATTGAGTCTTACTGGGTGAGAAATGGAGGCACCGTTGTGTTTCTCAGTGATAAACAGAATATGTAAATGTGACGAGCTGAAAACACGCCCTCTCAACATGGGGTAGCCATAAATGTTGAGCCATAATTCTCCAACTCAAGAAACATAGGAGAGGGAACTGACAGACCATCGTGAATCCAGGATAAGACACATTGCTGTAATCTGTCAGATCAAAGCAAGTAATAGCACACCAATCTCTAATGCATTGTCTCTCCTCAAAACAGCATGGAAAATGTTCCTGGCACGCTCAAGTACATGTCGTATTTTTAGCCTTGTTCTAAGATTTTGTTTCCCTTCTTTGTAATACAGCTCCAGATTTGTTTTGCATGTTAAGTCGATCAGGGGGAAATATAAAAGAGAGGAAATGGATGTGTGTAAATATTTAAAATGATTACTTTCAGGGCCTGCAATTACCTCTAAATGTCTGGAGAATACTGTTATTATCAAAACACTTCCGCAAACATATTCCACCCTGTGCTTTGATTGTGCTCACATATACTCTCTGGTAAACTGTAGTTCACAGACTCTTCTAGACTGACATCTTCATTCCGCCCCAGCTAGGTCTGTCATATTTTCTCCATTTGTCCTCATACCCCACCCCCACCATCTCTTTGTTCCTCCCTCCTTCCCTCAACCGTTTCCCCCACTATCTCTCATGTCTGTCTCATAATCCTGTCTATCTCTCTCTCCTGTCTCTCTCTCTCTCCTGTCTCTTTTTTAAATTATTTTTTAATTTCACCTTTATTTAACCAGGTAGGCTAGTTGAGAACAAGTTCTCCTTTACAACTGTGACCTGACCAAGATAAAGCATAGCAGTGTGAACAGACAACAACACAGAGTTACACATGGAGTAAACAATAAACAAGTCAATAACACAGTAGAAAAAAATTGTCTATATACATTGTGTGCAAAAGGCATGAGGAGGTAGGCAATAAATAGGCCATAGCAGCAAATAATGACAATTTTGCAGATTAACACTGGAGTGATAAATGATCAGATGGTCATGTGCAGGTAGAAATACTGGTGTGCAAAATAGCAGAAAAGTAAATAAATAAAAACAGTATGCGGATAAGGTAGGTAAATTGGGTGGGCTATTTACATATGGACTATGTACAGCTGCAGCAATCGGTTAGCTGCTCAGATAGCAGATGTTTAAAGTTGGTGAAGGAAATAAAAGTCTCCAAATTCAGCGATTTTTGCAATTCGTTCCAGTCACAGGCAGCAGAGAACTGGAAGGAAAGGTGGCCAAATAAGGTGTTGGCTTTAGGGATGATCAGTGAGATACACCTGCTGGAGCGCGTGCTACGGGTGGGTGGTGCCATCGTGACCAGTGAACTGAGATAGGGCGGAGCTTTACCTAGCATGGACTTGTAGATGACCTGGAGCCAGTGGGTCTGGCGACGAATATGTAGCGAGGGCCAGCCGACTGGAGCATACAGGTCGCAGTGGTGGGTGGTATAAGGTGCTTCAGCAACAAAACGGATGGCACTGTGATAAACTGCATCTAGTTTGCTGAGTAGAGTATTGGAAGCTATTTTGTAGATGACATCGCTGAAGTCGAGGATCGGTAGAATAGTCATTTTTACTAGGGTAAGTTTGGCGGCGTGAGTGAAGGAGGATTTGTTGCGAAATAGAAAGCTGACTCTAGATTTGATTTTGGATTGGAGATGTTTGATATGAGTCTGGAATGAGAGTTTACAGTCTAGCCAGACACCTAGGTACTTAAAGATGTCCACATATTCTAGGTCGGAACCATCCAGGGTGGTGATGCTAGTCGGGCGTGCGGGTGCAGGCAGCGAACGGTTGAAAAGCATGCATTTGGTTTTACTAGTGTTTAAGAGCAGTTGGAGGGCACGGAAGGATTGTGTATGGCATTGAAGCTCGTTTGGAGGTTAGATAGCACAGTGTCCAAGGAAGGGCCAGAAGTATACAGAACGGTGTCGTCTGCGTAGAGGTGGAACAGGGAATGGCCCGCATCAAAAGCAACATCATTGATATATACAGAGAAAAGAGTCGGCCCGAGAATTGAACCCTGTGGTACCCCCAGAGAGACTGCCAGATGACACTGAACTCTGTCTGCAAAGTAGTTGGTGAACCAGGCAAGGCAGTCATTAGAAAAACCGAGGTTACTGAGTCTGCCGATAAGAATATATTAACAGAGTCGAAAGCCTTGGCCAGGTCGATGCAGATGGCTGCACAGTACTGTCTTTTATCGATGGCGGTTATGATATCGTTTAGTACCTTGAGCGTGGCTGAGGTGCACCTGTGACCGGCTCGGAAACCGGATTGCACAGCGGAGAAGGTACGGTGGGATTCGAGATGGTCAGTGATCTGTTTGTTAACTTTGCTTTCAAAGACCTTAGATAGGCAGAGCAGGATGGATATAGGTCTGTAACAGTTTGGGTCCAGGTTGTCTCCCCCTTTGAAGAGGAGGATGACCGCGGCAGCTTTCCAATCCTTGGGGATATCAGACCATACGAAAGAGAGGTTGAACAGGCTGGTAATAGGGGTTGCGACAATGGCGGCGGATAGTTTCAGAAAGAGAGGGTCCAGATTGTCAAGCCCAGCTGATTTGTATGGGTCCAGGTTTTGCAGCTCTTTCAGAACATCTGCTATCTGGATTTGGGTAAAGGAGAAGCTGTGGAGGCTTGGGCGAGTAGCTTCGGGGGGGCGGAGCTGTTGTCCGAGGTTGGAGTAGCCAGGAGGAAGGCATGGCCAGCCATTGAGAAATGCTTGTTTAAGTTTTCGATTATCATGGATTTATCGGTGATGACCGTGTTACCTAGCCTCAGTGCAGTGGGCAGCTGGGAGGAGGTGATTTTGTTCTCCATGGATTTTACAGTTTCCCAGTGTCCCAGTGTCCCACTTTTTGGAGTTAGAGCTACAGGATCCAAATTTCTGCTTGAAAAAGCCGGCCTTTGCTTTCCTGACTGACTGCGTGTATTGGTTCCTGACTTCCCTGAACAGTTGCATATCGCGGGGACTATTCGATGCTATTGCAGTCCGCCACAGGATGTTTTTGTGCTGATCGAGGGCAGTCAGGTCTGGAGTGAACCAAGGGCTATATTTGTTCTTCGTTCTGCATTTTTAGAACGGAGCATGCTTATTTAAGATGGTGAGGAAGTTACTTTTAAAGAATGACTAGGCATCCTCAACTGACGGGATGAGGTCAATATCCTTCCAGGATACCCGGGCCAGGTCGATTAGAAAGGCCTGCTCGCAGAAATGTTTTAGGGAACGTTTGACAGTGATGAGGGATGGTCGTTTGACCGCGGACCCGTAGCGGATACAGGAAATGAGGCAGTGATCGCTGAGATCCTGATTGAAGACAGTATTTGGAGGAAAGGTTGGTCAGGATAATGTCTATGAGGGTGCCCAAGTTTACGGATTTAGGGTTGTACCTGGTGGGTTCCTTGATGATTTGTGTGAGATTGAGGGCATCTAGCTTAGATTGTAGGACTGCCGGGGTGTTTAGCATATCCCAGTTTAGGTCACCTAACAGAACAAACTCTGAAGCTAGATGGGGGGCGATCAATTCACAAATGGTGTCCAGGGCACAGCTGGGAGCTGAGAGGGGGTCGGTAGCTGGTGGCAACAGTGAGAGACTTATTTCTGGAGAGATTCATTTTTAAAATTAGAAGTTCGAACTGTTTGGGTATGGACCTGGAAAGTATGGCATTACTTTGCAGGCTATCTCTGCAGTAGAATGCAACTCCTCCCCCTTTGGCAGTTCTATCTTGATGGAAAATGTTATAGTTGGGTATGGAAATCTCAGAATTTTTGGTGGCCTTCCTAAGCCAGGATTCAGACACGGCAAGGACATCAGGGTTGGCAGAGTTTGCTAAAGCAGTGAGTAAAACAAACTTAGGGAGGAGGCTTCTGATGTTGACATGCATGAAACCAAGGCTTTTTCGATCACAGAAGTCCACAAATGAGGGTGCCTGGGGACATGCAGGGGCTGGGTTTAACTCCACATCACCCGAAGAACAGAGGAGGAGAAGGATGAGGGTGCGGCTAAAGGCTATCAAAACTGTTCACCTAGAGCGTTGGGGACAAAGAATAAAAGGAACAGATTTCTGGGCATGGTAGAATATATTCAGGGCATAATGTGCATACAGGGGTATGGTGGGGTGCGGGTACAGCAGAGGTAAGCCCAGGTACTGGGTGATGATAAGAGAGGTTGTATCTCTGGACATGCTGGTTATAAGGTAACCGCATGTGTGGGAGATGGGACAAAGGAGGTATCAGAGGTATGAAGAGTGGAACTAGGAGCTCCATTGTAAACTAAAACAATGATAACTAACCTGAACAACAGTATACAAGGCATATTGACATTTGAGAGAGACATACAGCGAGGCATAAAGGAATCACAGTTGTTGATTGGGAGAGCTAGCTAAAACAGTAGGTGAGACAACAACAGCTAATCAGCTAACACAACAACAGCAGGAAAAATGGCGATGACTAGACAGAGAGGGTCGGATTAACTACACACAGAGCCTGAGTGCGGCCGACAGATAAAAAAAATATAAACAGAATGGAGTACCGTGATTAATGGACAGTCCAGCAGGCATCAGCTATGTAGCCAAGTGATCATAGTGTCCAGGGGACAGCAGTAGATGGAACAGGGAAGCCGCCACTACGCTAGCACGTGGGCGACATAGCGTTTAAAGTTAATAGCCCGGGGCTAGTAGGAGCATCTGCTCCGACGGAGGCCGGTTGAAGGCACAGCGGATGGAGTATTCTTCGGCAGACTAGTCGTGGTGGTGCGGCTGGGCGCCGTGTCGACAGAGAATCCAAGCCAGATGGCGAAAGAGATATTGTAGAATTTAGTTTCTAGCTGGGAGATGCGCCTGGCTCACGGCTTACTGGTGCTGGCTTCGTGGCAGTGGTGTTAGCCACTATAGCCAATCGGTAGCAGCGGTGATCCGGTGACAAGGTCCAGAGCTTACAGCAAGGATCCGGTGGAGTATTGGGCTCTAGCTGTGTATGAGTGGGGTACAGGTGAACAGCTGAGTAGGCCGGGAGGTGGGCCTCAGGGATAGCTTTGGTACTGGGTGCCACGGTGGGTGCAAGCTAGCTGTGAAGATCAGAAGTAGTGGTCCAAGGATTACGGCAGGAATCCAGCGTTGCTGTGGAGAGACAGTCCGATACTGGTCGACTGGTGAGTATTATCCAGGCTAAAAACAGAGCTGGTATCTGTGCAGAAGGTAAAAGCCGCTAGCAGTGGCTAACAATGACTAAATAGCTTGTAGCTACTTAGCTTCTGGTGGTTCTTGAATGTGTTCTAAAATAAAAAATTATAGCGATTCCATATCACATTGGGTGAGGCAGGTTACCGGTATAATCGAATTAAAAATCGAAAAGAGATTGAAAATAAAATTGAAATATATACAAAAAATACAAAAAATACAAAAGTACACGAGAGGGCGAACAAAAACACGTCTTCACTGCTACGCCATCTTGGAACGAAAAGTGTCTCGTGCGCCTCTCTCTCTCTCTCTCGTGCCCCTCTCTCTCTCTCACGCGCCCCTCTCTCTCTAGCGCCCCTCTCTCTCTCTCTCTTGCCCCCTCTCTCTCTCTCTCTCTCTCTCTCTGATATACAGGACTAGGACAGCAAGGTCACTGCCCAAACAGAAGGCAGGTCACTCCCTCAGAGATATCTCATTTCCCAGAATTCCATTCAGGTCTTACAGAGATGTTCTCTGTCATTTATGATCCGGAGCTAAACGATCCATGGGGGAACCATCGTGACAACTTCCCCGCACTGCACGGCAGGAAACGGCCAACCTGCTGACATGCAAAATATGCACTTCCCTAATACTGTAAGTGATTAAGAAGGCCTAATGAAACACAATGAAAATGATAGGGAGAGAAAGAGGGAGATAGAAGAGAGAGAGGGAAAGAGAGAAGGGGGCCAGAGAGAGAGATAGGGAGGGGAGAGAGAGATAGACGAGGGAAGGAGGGCAGAGACAGAGCCTCCTGAGATTATGGATGTATAGAGCAGAGGAAGTAACAGTTTAATCACAAGCGGCCGAGTGGCGCGAGTCGCATAAACAAACTTGTGACAGATGTTTGATACGCTACTGTGCATGACTCCACTTAATGACCTCTCCAGGGAGGACGTCCATACACACACATTAAAGGCTGAGCGGGGAGATCTATCCCCATAGGTACAATAGGACTACAGTCACTATGGGGCTTCACTCTCTAATGTGGACAAACAGCTACACAGCTCCTGTGTCCCTCCTCCCTTCCACTCCACCTTATGTAGGCCAACAACAATCCCCTTTAGATACAACGGTCCTACTCACAATGGTCCTACTTTCATCTGTTCTCATCTAATATCAGCAGCTACCAGATGTATATACTTCGCTCTGGTCTACTCTTCTCTTCTATGGCTAAATGTTATACTCTGAATTAACCGCAGTTGCCAATGCATTCAATATCCCATTAGAGTTAGAGAGGGATAACATCTGGACGGCCGTGCTAACTAACACTAACTCTGTCCATTACAGTGCAGACTTGGGGAGCGGCTGCCAGAGGGACTCAGAACCAAGTACACCACTGAACTATCAAGGCCCAGGTACTAATGCAGGCAGACAACTCCTCTCTGTTAAAGTCAATGAGATATATGCTAAATGGCCAGGCTGTATGGGAATACAGGACACATATGGTAACGGCTACTAAAAGGGTAGGATTAGCAATTTAAATGCCTTGTTCTCTGCTCCATGTGAATGGGCCACAAGGGAGTGATGATGCTAAACATCCTTTTTTCAGCACGGACTGACGATGTGTGCGATGCACAACCTAAACCTTTGCCTGACACACACACACACACACACACACACACACACACACACACACACACACACACACACACACACACACACACACACACACACACACACACACACACACACACACACACACACACACACACACACACACACACACACACACACACACACACACATATGGACAAACGCATTTGGAGACCAGCACACACTTAATACAAATGCACACACATGAATGCCATATATGCGCACATGCACAGACTTACACTCACACTCACACACGTATACGCACACACACACACACACACACCGACAAGCCCATTCCTGCATTGTTCCTCGCAAACGCATCCCAACCAATGCAGCATATTCCATTTCAGCTGTCGCCAACACCCTGGTCACACATAACAAATATTGTTATAGGACAAATCAGTCAGGAAACACAATCACACAGAGAAAACACACCCTCTGTGCTGCTCCCTTGGTACAGTCACTTACTGAATGGCCCTGTGCTTTCTGACCGAGAAATACGGCAAACATACACAAATGGAACCAATAGCCACTGATGTTATAAAGGACAGAATTATCCATCCTCTTAGGGAAACGGGACACACCGTGTTGTATTCTCTAAAGGCATGTGTCCTGCTGCATACTGAACAATGTGTTAGACAACAAGCTACATAACAGGCAGACTGTTACACCAAAACCTTTTAGAGTTAATTTACTTGGCGTACAAAAGCCACAATTCTTCAGTGTCCCAAACATAGAAAGACAGACAACCTCCACCTCCCAGTCTCCCCAAATAAATGACAGTGGACACGAGAAACCCCAGCAACCTTTGCATGCAGGTCATTGTGATAAGTTATCTTGTAGGGACGCCCCAGAGCGATCTTCCCCTTATAACTTAGGTACTTACAAGGAGTTTTTCCATTTCATTTGTGGCAGCCGTTGCCGGGAGCTGCATGTGTAACAGGATTAAGACAATCTGCTGCTGAGCTCCATAATCAAATCCTGCACCTCCGCACACAACGTGTAAACCAGCGTGCCACAGCCCAACACCCTCTCCATTCATTTATATATTTCTTTACAGTTATAGAAGTCGGAAGTTTACATACACATTAGCCGAATAAATTTAAACTCAGTTTTGCACAATTCCTGACATTTCATCCCAGTAAAAATCTCTTAAGTCAGTTAGGATCACCACTTTATTTTAAGAATGTGAAATGTCAGAATAATAGTAGAGAGAATGATTTATTTCAGCTTTTATTTCTTTCATCACATTCCCAATGGGTTAGAAGTTTACATACACTCAATTAGTATTTGGTAGCATTGCCTTAAAATGGTTTAACTTGGGTCAAACGTATCGGGTAGCCTTCCACAAGCTTCCCACAATAAGTTGGGTGAATTTTGGCCCATTCCTCCTGGCAGAGCTGGTGTAACTAAGTCAGGTTTGTAGGCCTCCTTGCTTACACACGTTCTTTTCAGTTCTGCCTACACATTTTCTATAGGATTGAGGTCAGGGCTTTGTGATGGCCACTCCAATACCTTGACTTTGTTGTCCTTAAGCCATTTTGCCACAACTTTGGAAGTATGCTTGGGTCATTGTCCATTTGGAAGACCCATTTGCGACCAAGCTTTAACTTCCTGACTGATGTCTTGAGATGGTGCTTCAATATATCCACATAATTTTTCTCCTCATGATGCCATATATTCTGTGAAGCGCACCAGTCCCACCTGCAGCAAAGCACCCCCACAACATGATGCTGCCACCCCCGTGCTTCGTGGTTGGGATGGTGTTCTTCAGCTTGCAAGCTTCCCCCCTTTTACTTTTCTACCTGTTTCCTCCAGCATCTTCACAAGATTCTTTGCTGTTGTTCTGGGATTGATTTGTACTTTTCGCACCGAAGTATGTTCATATCTAGGAGACAGAACGCGTCTCCTTCCTGAGTGGTATGACGGCTGCATGGTCCCATGGTGTTTATACTTGCATACTATTGTTTGTACAGATGAATGTGGTACCTTCAGGCATTTGGAAATTGCTCCCAAGGATGAACCAGAATTGTGAAGGTCTACAATTTATTTTCTGAAGTCTTAGCTGATTTCTTTTGATTTTCCCATGATGTCAAGCAAAAGAGAGGCCTTGAAATGCATCCACATGTACACCTCCAATTGACTCAAATAGTGTCAATTAGCCTATCAGAAGCTTCTAAAGCCATGACATCATTTTCTGGAATTTTCCAAGCTGTTTAAAGGCACAGTCAACTTAGTGTATGTAATATTCTCGCCCACTGGAATTGTGATACAGTGAATTATAAGTGAAATAATCTGCTTGTAAACAATTGCTGGAAAATGACTTGTGTCATGCACAAAGTAGATGTCCTAACCGACTTGCCAAAACTATAGTTGGTTAACAATACATTTTAATGACTCCAACCTAAGTGTATGTAAACTTTCAACTTCAACTATATGTGAGATATTTCTCTTCTCCATTCTTTCATCAGCTGCTTGGCCCCTTAGGGTCCCTGGGTGCTTCCACACTCTCTCTCACACACACACACACATACACATACACACACATACACACACATACACCTCATTAGTGCAAGGAAGTCATTCTGTTTGAAAAGTCAGAGAGAGCAAATCTGATATTTGATATTGATCATTGTACTACAGTGTTGAGGAAGCAAGAACACAAGTGTTTCACTGCACATTTTATACCTGCTGTAAACTGTGTACGTGACCAATGCAGTTTGATTTGATTTGACCTATACATCATTTTCCTATTATAGATTAGTGTGCTGGATTGTTGAGTAACTTTATTGAATAATATGAATTCCTTATACACGTAGTATGTTTGCTGTATTATTAAATGATAAACATGATATAGCATAGTTGGCTGTGTTATTAAATGATAAACATGCTATAGCGTAGTGGGCTGTGTTATTAAATTCTAAACATGATATAGTGTAGTTGGCTGTGTTATTAAATGATAAACATGCTATAGCATAGTAGGCTGTGTTATTAAATGATAAACATGCTATAGCATAGTGGGCTGTGTTATTAAATGATAAACATGCTATAGCATAGTGGGCTGTGTTATTAAATGATAAACATGCTATAGCATAGTGGGCTGTGTTATTAAATGATAAACATGCTATAGCATAGTAGGCTGTGTTATTAAATGATAAACATGCTATAGCATAGTGGGCTGTGTTATTAAATGATAAACATGCTATAGCGTAGTGGGCTGTGTTATTAAATGATAAACATGCTATAGCATAGTGGGCTGTGTTATTAAATGATAAACATGCTATAGCATAGTAGGCTGTGTTATTAAATGATAAACATGCTATAGCGTAGTGGGCTGTGTTATTAAATGATAAACATGCTATAGCGTAGTGGGCTGTGTTATTAAATGATAAACATGCTATAGCGTAGTAGGCTGTGTTATTAAATGATAAACATGCTATAGCGTAGTGGGCTGTGTTATTAAATGATAAACATGCTATAGTGTAGTGGGCTGTGTTATTAAATGATAAACATGCTATAGCGTAGTGGGCTGTGTTATTAAATGATAAACATGCTATAGCGTAGTGGGCTGTGTTATTAAATGATAAACATGCTATAGCGTAGTGGGCTGTGTTATTAAATGATAAACATGCTATAGCGTAGTGGGCTGTGTTATTAAATGATAAACATGATATAGCGTAGTGGGCTGTGTTATTAAATGATAAACATGCTATAGCGTAGTGGGCTGTGTTATTAAATGATAAACATGCTATAGCGTAGTGGGCTGTGTTATTAAATGATAAACATGCTATAGCGTAGTGGGCTGTGTTATTAAATGATAAACATGCTATAGCGTAGTGGGCTGTGTTATTAAATGATAAACATGCTATAGCGTAGTGGGCTGTGTTATTAAATGATAAACATGCTATAGCGTAGTGGGCTGTGTTATTAAATGATAAACATGATATAGTGTAGTTGGCTGTGTTATTAAATGATAAACATGCAATAGCGTAGTGGGCTGTGTTATTAAATGATAAACATGCTATAGCGTAGTGGGCTGTGTTATTAAATGATAAACATGCTATAGCGTAGTGGGCTGTGTTATTAAATGATAAACATGCTATAGCGTAGTGGGCTGTGTTATTAAATGATAAACATGATATAGTGTAGTTGGCTGTGTTATTAAATGATAAACATGCTATAGCGTAGTGGGCTGTGTTATTAAATGATAAACATGCTATAGCGTAGTGGGCTGTGTTATTAAATGATAAACATGCTATAGCGTAGTGGGCTGTGTTATTAAATGATAAACATGCTATAGCGTAGTGGGCTGTGTTATTAAATGATAAACATGATATAGTGTAGTTGGCTGTGTTATTAAATTATAAACATGATATATCATAGTAGGCTGTGTTATTAAATGATAAACATGCTATAGTGTAGTGGGCTGTGTTATTAAATGATAAACATGCTATAGCATAGTGGGCTGTGTTATTAAATGATAAACATGATATATCATAGTGGGCTGTGTTATTAAATGATAAACATGCTATAGTGTAGTGGGCTGTGTTATTAAATGATAAACATGCTATAGTGTAGTGGGCTGTGTTATTAAATGATAAACATGCTATAGTGTAGTGGGCTGTGTTATTAAATGATAAACATGATATATCATAGTGGGCTGTGTTATTAAATGATAAACATGCTATAGTGTAGTGGGCTGTGTTATTAAATGATAAACATGCTATAGCATAGTGGGCTGTGTTATTAAATGATAAACATGATATAGCGTAGCAGGCTGTGTTATGAAATGATAAACATGCTATAGCGTAGTGGGATGTGTTATTAAATGATAAACATGCTATAGCATAGTAGGCTGTGTTATTAAATGATAAACATGCTATAGCGTAGTGGGCTGTGTTATTAAATGATAAACATGCTATAGCGTAGTGGGCTGTGTTATTAAATGATAAACATGCTATAGCGTAGTGGGCTGTGTTATTAAATGATAAACATGATATAGTGTAGTTGGCTGTGTTATTAAATTATAAACATGATATATCATAGTAGGCTGTGTTATTAAATGATAAACATGCTATAGTGTAGTGGGCTGTGTTATTAAATGATAAACATGCTATAGCATAGTGGGCTGTGTTATTAAATGATAAACATGATATATCATAGTGGGCTGTGTTATTAAATGATAAACATGCTATAGTGTAGTGGGCTGTGTTATTAAATGATAAACATGCTATAGTGTAGTGGGCTGTGTTATTAAATGATAAACATGCTATAGTGTAGTGGGCTGTGTTATTAAATGATAAACATGATATATCATAGTGGGCTGTGTTATTAAATGATAAACATGCTATAGTGTAGTGGGCTGTGTTATTAAATGATAAACATGCTATAGCATAGTGGGCTGTGTTATTAAATGATAAACATGATATAGCGTAGCAGGCTGTGTTATGAAATGATAAACATGCTATAGCGTAGTGGGATGTGTTATTAAATGATAAACATGCTATAGCATAGTGGGCTGTGTTATTAAATGATAAACATGCTATAGTGTAGCAGGCTGTGTTATTAAATGATAAACATGCTATAGTGTAGCAGGCTGTGTTATGAAATGATAAACATACTATAGAGACGTGGGCTCGTGTTATTAAATGATTAACATGCTATAGTGTAGCAGGCTGTGTTATGAAATGATAAACATGCTATAGCATAGTGGGCTGTGTTATTAAATGATAAACATGCTATAGAGTAGTGGGCTGTGTTATTAAATGATAAACATGCTATAGTGTAGCAGGCTGTGTTATTAAATGATAAACATGCTATAGTGTAGCAGGCTGTGTTATTAAATGATAAACATGCTATAGCATAGTGGGCTGTGTTATTAAATGATAAACGTGCTATAGTGTAGCAGGCTGTGTTATTAAATGATAAACATGCTATAGCATAGTGGGCTGTGTTATTAAATGATAAACATACTATAGAGAAGTGGGCTCGTGTTATTAAATGATTAACATGCTATAGTGTAGCAGGCTGTGTTATGAAATGATAAACATGCTATAGCATAGTGGGCTGTGTTATTAAATGATAAACATGCTATAGTGTAGTGGGCTGTGTTATTAAATGATAAACATGCTATAGTGTAGTGGGCTGTGTTATTAAATGATAAACATGCTATAGAGTAGTGGGCTGTGTTATTAAATGATAAACATGCTATAGTGTAGCAGGCTGTGTTATTAAATGATAAACATGCTATAGTGTAGCAGGCTGTGTTATTAAATGATAAACATGCTATAGCATAGTGGGCTGTGTTATTAAATGATAAACGTGCTATAGTGTAGCAGGCTGTGTTATTAAATGATAAACATGCTATAGCATAGTAGGCTGTGTTATTAAATGATAAACATGCTATAGTGTAGCAGGCTGTGTTATTAAATGATAAACATGCTATAGTGTAGCAGGCTGTGTTATTAAATGATAAACATGCTATAGCATAGTGGGCTGTGTTATTAAATGATAAACGTGCTATAGTGTAGCAGGCTGTGTTATTAAATGATAAACATGCTATAGCATAGTAGGCTGTGTTATTAAATGATAAACATGATATAGCCTAGTGGGCTGTGTTATTAAATGATAAACATGCTATAGCATAGTGGGCTGTGTTATTAAATGATAAACATGCTATAGCATAGTGGGCTGTGTTATTAAATGATAAACGTGCTATAGTGTAGCAGGCTGTGTTATTAAATGATAAACATGCTATAGCATAGTAGGCTGTGTTATTAAATGATAAACATGATATAGCCTAGTGGGCTGTGTTATTAAATGATAAACATGCTATAGCATAGTGGGCTGTGTTATTAAATGATAAACATGCTATAGCATAGTGGGCTGTGTTATTAAATGATAAACGTGCTATAGTGTAGCAGGCTGTGTTATTAAATGATAAACATGCTATAGCATAGTAGGCTGTGTTATTAAATGATAAACATGATATAGCCTAGTGGGCTGTGTTATTAAATGATAAACATGCTATAGCATAGTGGGCTGTGTTATTAAATGATAAACATGCTATAGCATAGTGGGCTGTGTTATTAAATGATAAACATGCTATAGCATAGTGGGCTGTGTTATTAAATGATACACATGCTATAGCATAGTGGGCTGTGTTATTAAATGATAAACATGCTATAGCGTAGTGGGCTGTGTTATTAAACAGCATAATAAACCTTATCTTAGTGCAGGGTGCTATGATACTGAATGTTATTGCATAGGTCATGTCTCAGGGTTATGGATAATGTACTGTGGGTGGGAGTATGGCTCAGTCTTTTGTCCTAACTGTCGAAATAGGCGAGAATAGTTGCAGAAATTGTGCTTGAGAACGAGGTATATGTGCGTGTTGTACTATGTTGGGAGGAGGACGTACCCATGGGGGTTCCCACACCGTAGGCTTTGGAGTCGATGAGACCCCCTATCTGCGTAAGGTTGCAGTTGCGCTGGGTGACAAACTCGATGGTGGTGGACTCCATGAGGAAGGCGTAGTCCGAGGTGAGAACTCGGTGGATCCCTTCGTCAATATCTTTCACCATCACAGAGTGCCTCCGACTGCTCATAAACTCCCACATCTTGTCGTATGTGGAGATCTTGGTTTTCTACACAGCAAGGAAGAAACAGAGAGAATGATGACTGTTAGGCTATGATTCAATAATGTCATAAAAGGAGATGGAGGAGAGTCAGTCTTGATAGTGATATCCTGGTGCGTTTATTGTGCATAACAGACATTTATACAGGAGTACCGATGCACAAACAAACTCTAAATCAATCAAAACAGAATGTTTTTTTATTTGAGGTTTGTTTCAAAAGCTAGATATATCATGGTGAATTTATAAATATTTGTCAGGATTGTCTCCTATCAAATGCTGTGCCTGTGAGGTTGAACAAATTGGAATGAGCTCAGGAGGAAAGTCATTTAATCAGTGCAGATATAAAAAATATTATCATCAGTTTGTGATGCAGAAAAAGAGACCTTTCTCTAAAATATAGACTCTCCAATGACATCGTGGTTGGCAGAGAGACAAACACACACAGACAAGCAGAGAGAGGTTAAATAGAACACTCATTTAAACACCAGGCATGTTTTCATTCCTATCAAAGCCTGAAACACAATTTACATGCAATTATTTTTAAATGTCATTAGGAAAACATGTCATTTACTGTTGAGATACTTTCTTGTGTTGCTTTTCTCCCTCATTTAATCATTATCTCATACTGAGCAGACAGAGAGAGAGACAGAGAGATGTAGAGAGACACAGAGAGAGACACAGAGAGACGTAGAGAGATACAGACAAAGCAATAGAGTAGAACATGCTTATGACTGTAACCACCCTCATAAAATGGCAATCTAAAGAATATCTAATGATTACAGCTCTACAGCAATTATGAACTATACAGCAAAAGTACATATTGAACACCTCAACAGAGAGTATAAATATGCACCTATTATGTGTAGTGATATAAGTTGTTAGTAGTAGTAGTAGTAGTAGTACCAGTAGAATGATAATAGCATTAGGATTATCAATCAATTCCATTTATGTAGTTAGTTAATATCATTGTGTATCAGTAGCAGCAGTAGTATTGTCAGCAGTAGTAGTCTTTCTCCAGGTGTAAAGTCAGTAAAGACTCAAGGGGTGTGTGTGATACTCTCCCAGGGCCCAGAGATTTGAAGGCATTTTTGAAGGCATTTGAAACCTAATTAAGTCACATCGTCCAAGGTCCCACCTGCCATTATTGTGTGTAATGACTTTTTGTGGCTGGTCGATATTTTAGATCAACTGGGTGATTTGCAAAGTGCCTATCAGAATCTTTTGGAGTCACCCTTGACAAATCAGGCGATTGAGCATGCAAGCTACAGACTGCTGATAAGGCAGGGGCACTGGCTCTGAATACATGGACGGGGGAGGCAGATAACCACATAGTTAGCTAACACTAACTCACACAGGATAGTACAGAGGTGGGCTTCCCTCAGAACCACCGGCGACTACAAAAGACCGGCACTGATCACACAAAGCTAATGAGATATTTGGAACAAGACTAACAGGTATCGAAATCATTGAAGTTTGACTGGGTCACAAATAGCTGTTCAATTGGAATGTATTCAATGAGAGAGCATTTGCAGAGCGTATATTTGAAAAGATGGTATATTTATATTTGTGAGAAACTAACTTAAATAGATATGCACGACAGTTTGAAAAACAATACTTTTTATAGAATTAAATATTTGAGTTTTAAAAATAGTTTTGGACTCTCCTCTTCTTTGCCTCTCCCTCCTCAAAATGTCTGTTTTTTAAACGAGGGTTTCATCTCTTCTTATTTGACCTCTCTGTTTTCAGAATCACACATTCCTCTCGGTGGAGACGTGCGTTTCCATGTCTCCGCTGGGCGCCGGGGATGATTAGACCACTGCTCTGCCTAATCCTTTGATCATGCTGAAGTGGCTGAAGGTTAGCACCGCTACAATCTAACGTTACTCCGGGATCCAGATCTGTTCAAAAGGCTGAAATAATCATCCACTGTGCTATGCAATGCACTCCCAAACAGAATCATCATCATTGTTCCCAGAAAAACGAGTCTCTCTCTCTCTCTCTCTCTTTCCATCTCTCTCACACACAATACCTCCTCCTTTACCGTGAGAATCGAACTGAAGTGCTGAATGAGGGAACGGCACGCAGTCGAGTCTGAACCACCACTGAATTATCGGAGATGAGAAGGAGAGAACAGGCGGTAAAACCATTGTCAATCATGACAAGGCTGTGATGGTGACTGCCAATGAGGTATCTTACCATTAGTGCTTGAGTGAATAATCATTGCTAAAGTGAGGTGAATATGGGTTTCGAGTGAGATGGGTGATTTTGCAGTTCTGGTTCAGATCGGAGTTATCAGGGGGATTCTGTTGCCTATAGTACCACAAGAGGAAAAAGAAAAGGCTGGCATACTCTTCTCTTTGTTTTGGAGAATGACAGAGTAAAGAAAAGACTCAGAGAACTAAGTTCCAAACTAAACACTAACTTCCCATTTGTTAATGAAAAGTTAACTTAAGTTCCACAGAAAACCTTGCTACACCTAATCAGACAGGTATATCATATAAAACATTGGAACATACCTACAAATAAACAGCTAATTTGTCACGCCTTGGTCATAGTATTTTGTGTTTTCGTTATATATTTGGTCAGGCCAGGGTGTGACATGGGTTTAAAATGTTGTGTTTCGTATTGGGGTTTTGTAGGCATTGGGATTGCGGCTGAGTAGGGGTGTAAGCATAGGTTTGGCTGCCTGAGACGGTTCTCAATCAGAGTCAGGTGATTCTCGTTGTCTCTGATTGGGAACCATATTTAGGTAGCCGGGGTTTCACTGTGATTTTGTGGGTGATTGTTCCTGTCTCTGTGTAGTTGTTCACCAGACAGGCTGTATTAGGTTCACGTGCCGTTTGTTGTTTTTTGTTTATTTCTAAGTTATTTCATGTATCGCTTTTCTTTATTAAAGAACATGAGTAACCACCACGCGGCATTTTGGTCCGACTCTCCTTCAACAGACGAACGCCGTTACATAATTGCTCTCCGTTCAAAACTCCAAAAAGTCCCGCTAGGAGTCGTCTTGGTCAGCAAGGTATAAAACGTATCAATCATGCAGTAGAAAACAAGAACTGTGATGCCCCAATTTCGGGCCAACATCTGCTGAGTCATCACAACAACAATTCACACCAAAAGTGGGCATTGGGGACTAAGAAAACAAAACTACAAAGTAATCATAATTATCCCAATGCTCTAACATGAAACACAACAATGTACATTCATCCCTGCATTATGCCATATCAGTAACCCTTTACTGGACACCCATCATCATAACACGTCATGACACGGTCTTAACCATGGCATAATGTGTCATAACAGCTGACATAACTTGTCATAACCTGCCATAATATGGTCATAACACTGTCATGACCCATATATTTAGACCTGTTTGTGCCATGTACTGTGTTGTTTTATGACTGGTTATGGCATCCACATAAGAGTGTCAAAACCCACAAACCTACCACAGTAATTATTTGTCAACAGTATGTTTATGTTATATAACATTTACTGAAATGTACCATTGTAGTTAAATTATCATTGTAATTGTAACACATTGATGTCAGACATGCACCCATCCGTCTTTATATAATTCAGAGAAAATAAAAACTTTTCTGAACCCCCACCCGCCCCACTTTCCATCACTGACTTTGCTGATAACTACTTTATTGAGGAGAAGTGTACTTACTATGCCTGTAATATGTGGTTGTCCCCCCTAGCTATCTTAAGATGAATGCACTAACTGAAAGTCGCTCTGGATAAGAGCATCTGCTAAATTACTAAAATGTTAAATGCACCCCATTGGTCTATTGCTGATGACTAGGATGAATGCAGGAGCAAATTTTAAGAGCAGGACAAAACAACTTCTTTTTGACTGAAGACTGACATAAAGACAGGCAAGGACGTGATAGGCCTATCTGGTTTATATGATTATGATGGTCATAATGCTTCATGTCATAAAGTGTAGTGTCTTAGTCCATGTAAAATGACACAGGATGGTCATAATGCTTCATGACAGAGTCATAAAGTGTAGTGTCTTAGTCCATGTAAAATGACACAGGATGGTCATAATGCTTCATGACAGAGTCATAAAGTGTAGTGTCTCAGTCCATGTAAAGTGACACAGGATGGTCATAATGCTTCTTGACAGAGTCATAAAGTGTATTGTCTTAGTCCATGTAAAGTGACACATGATGGTCATAATGCTTCATGACAGAGTCATAAAGTGTAGTGTCTTCGTCCATGTAAAGTGACACAGGATGGTCATAATGCTTCTTGACAGAGTCATAAAGTGTAGTGTCTTAGTCCATGTAAAGTGACACAGGATGGTCATAATGCTTCATGACAGAGTCTTACAGTGTATTGTCTTAGTCCTTGTAAAGCGACACAGGATGGTCATAATGCTTCATGACAGAGTCATAAAGTGTAGTGTCTCAGTCCATGTAAAGTGACACAGGATGGTCATAATGCTTCATGACAGTCATAAAGTGTATTGTCTTAGTCCATGTAAAGTGACACAGGATGGTCATAATGCTTCATGACAGAGTCATAAAGTGTAGTGTCTTAGTCCATGTAAAGTGACACAGGATGGTCATAATGCTTCATGACAGAGTCATAAAGTGTAGTGTCTTAGTCCATGTAAAGTGACACAGGATGGTCATAATGCTTCTTGACAGAGTCATAAAGTGTAGTGTCTTAGTCCATGTAAAGTGACACAGGATGGTCATAATGCTTCTTGACAGAGTCATAAAGTGTAGTGTCTTAGTCCATGTAAAGTGACACAGGATGGTCATAATGCTTCATGACAGAGTCATAAAGTGTAGTGTCTTAGTCCATGTAAAGTGACACAGGATGGTCATAATGCTTCTTGACAGAGTCATAAAGTGTAGTGTCTCAGTCCATGTAAAGTGACACAGGATGGTCATAATGCTTCTTGACAGAGTCATAAAGTGTAGTGTCTCAGTCCATGTAAAGTGACACAGGATGGTCATAATGCTTCATGACAGAGTCATAAAGTGTATTGTCTTAGTCCTTGTAAAGTGACACTGGATGGTCATAATGCTTCTTGACAGTCATAAAGTGTAGTGTCTTAGTCCATGTAAAGTGACACAGGATGGTCATAATGCTTCATGACAGAGTCATAAAGTGTAGTGTCTTAGTCCATGTAAAGTGACACAGGATGGTCATAATGCTTCTTGACAGAGTCATAAAGTGTAGTGTCTTAGTCCATGTAAAGTGACACAGGATGGTCATAATGCTTCTTGACAGAGTCATAAAGTGTAGTGTCTTAGTCCATGTAAAGTGACACAGGATGGTCATAATGCTTCTTGACAGAGTCATAAAGTGTATTGTCTTAGTCCTTGTAAAGTGACACAGGATGGTCATAATGCTTCTTGACAGTCATAAAGTGTAGTGTCTTAGTCCATGTAAAGTGACACAGGATGGTCATAATGCTTCATGACAGAGTCATAAAGTGTAGTGTCTTAGTCCATGTAAAGTGACACAGGGTGGTCATAATGCTTCTTGACAGAGTCATAAAGTGTAGTGTCTCAGTCCATGTAAAGTGACACAGGATGGTCATAATGCTTCTTGACAGTCATAAAGTGTAGTGTCTTAGTCCATGTAAAGTGACACAGGATGGTCATAATGCTTCTTGACAGAGTCATAAAGTGTAGTGTCTTAGTCCATGTAAAGTGACACAGGATGGTCATAATGCTTCATGACAGTGTCATAAAGTGTAGTGTCTTAGTCCATGTAAAGTGACACAGGATGGTCATAATGCTTCTTGACAGTGTCATAAAGTGTTTTTTCTTCAAGTTATTTAAAATATGATGGAAAACAAACGTGACTCTAATGAATTCCTTACAACAACAACAAAGGATTGAATTAAGAGACACATTTTCAAACATAGTTTTTTTAATTGCACGTGTATAGATTTACAGTATGTGCCATTGCAGGCTTGTGGCCCCACTACAAATGAGCACAAAGGGGACTTGGCAAGGTTGTGCATTTTCACTGCTTGGATTGTTTACCATGTTTCGGGTCAAATCTCTGAATCGATTTGCATGTGTCAAATGGCCTCATTAGATGAAGTGGATGTTAATGCCTCTGTGGAAGCCCTTCCTCTAATAAATCTATTATTTCTACATTGTGATGCTAATAGCTGTTAGCCCTGGTCCACAAGGGCAATACAGAGAGTACCAAGTCAGAACCTCTAATCAGCCAAGCACCTTCAGGTCCCTTTCACCAGAGGTGAATTCCCAATCTCACAACCTCAAAACCAGCTACCAAGCCATTTCAGGCAATCAATCAAGTTAGAGTCGCTTGTCTAACTAACTTAGCTGGGATGCCTGCTGGCATGATTGCTAGACTTTAGAAAAGCCTCAATTTTTTAAATTCTCAAAGAATCAATGTGCAGCATTCATTAAAATGACAATTGAACAGGTAAAGAGGTATGCTTTAACCTATGCAGAAAAATAGACTTAGACATATCATTAGGTATAATGATTATGGCTCTAGACTGCAGGAAAAAGCTATTCTCCGACAATTTTCACTCAACCAGGTGAAATCTGTGTACAACCTCCCTCCATGCTCAGGTACTTTGTGCCCCCTCCAAACAAATGGGTGCATCACGCCCCTGCCTCTCACCTCAGACCCACTCAAGGAGAAAATGTGAGTCACTGCCTGCTTGTCCACAGTCTAATCCAGAATCATGTGACTTGGTCAATAATAACAATTAAGAATAATATGTCTCTTGGCTTTATGAGGTGGTGTTCTTCTCTTCCATGTGCTATTTATCAGCAGTGAACTTGATGTAAACTGTTTTATATAGGTAGTGTACTGCAAAGCTGGAAGTGAATATGTGTGAGTGCGAGTATAAATGAGCATGTGCACGCTTGTGTGTATGTGCGCACGTGTGCCTGCGTGTGTGTGCTCATGTCTGTGTGTGCGTGTGTGTGTGTGTGTGAGTGCACGTCTGCGTGTACATGTACGTGTCTTACACGTGGCCTTGAGCGAGAGAGGCCTTTCTCGGGGCGGTTGAGTGATGGCCCTATAAGAAGCAGGTGGATGGACTGAGATGCATCCTCTCCCTGGGGTCTCCCTCCCAACACAGACCACCAGCAAACTCTCTATTGTTAGGCTTGTCAACAAGTATTGCTCTGCAAAGTGTTTTGCATATTTTTCAAAGAGCCTGTAATCAAAGGCATGGATATAGTGGAAGAAAACAGCTTTCAGCTCCGTTAAAACAAACAACACTTATCATCTGCGTAGACGACTTTTGACAGATATTCTTTTACGATACATTGTTGACACTGAACGGTAGAGCTCATAAAGACAAAACACAAAAACATTTCCCAAGTTCAGGAAACACGCTCACCAGCTGCTAAGGAAGGGGATTGTGTTGGGAGTAATATAATACAGGTTTATGATATCATGTTATGTAGGTTTATGTTCTAAGATTAATGGTACATCAGTCACAAAAACAATGACAATGTCCTTTTATTCACGAATGAAAACTTTTATGGATACTGACTGGAAGCAGAACTACTCGGCTTTAATTAGTGTCTTGATTGAATCAGATGCCAATCTCCTGTTTCACCAACTAACTGATCCAGAGGGATCACTGTAAAAACAATAGGAGAGTAAGGTGAGGATCACTATAGGAGAGAATGATCAGGATCACTGTCTATACCATAGGAGAGAATGATCAGGATCACTGTCTATACCATAGGAGAGAATGATCAGGATCACTGTCTATACTATAGGAGAGAATGATCAGGATCACTGTCTATACTATAGGAGAGAATGATCAGGATCACTGTCTATACCATAGGAGAGAATGATCAGGATCACTGTCTATACTATAGGAGAGAATGATCAGGATCACTGTCAATACCATAGGAGAGAATGATCAGGATCACTGTCTATACCATAGGAGAGAATGATCAGGATCACTGTCTATACTATAGGAGAGAATGATCAGGATCACTGTCTATACTATAGGAGAGAATGATCAGGATCACTGTCTATACCATAGGAGAGCATGGTCAGGATCACTGTCTATACTATAGGAGAGAATGATCAGAATCACTGTCTATACTATAGGAGAGAATGTTCAGGATCACTGTCTATACTATAGGAGGGTATGGTCAGGATCACTGTCTATACTATAGGAGAGTAAGGTGAGGATCACTGTCTACACTACAGGAGAGTATAGTCAGGATCACTGTCTATAATATATTAGGAGGATGGTCAGGATCACTGTCTATGCTATAGGAGGGGATGGTGATGATCACTGTCTTTACTATAGGAGAGCATGGTCAGGGTCTGAGTCTATACTATAGGAGAGAATGTTCAGGATCACTGTCTATACTATAGGAGAGAATGTTCAGGATCACTGTCTATACTATAGGAGAGAATGTTCAGGATCACTGTCTGTAGTATAGGAGAGAATGTTCAGGATCACTGTCTATACCATAGGAGAGAATGTTCAGGATCACTGTCTATAGTATAGGAGAGCATGGTCAGGGTCACTGTCTATACTATAGGAGAATATGGTCAGGATAATAGTCATAACAATATTAGAGCATGGTCAGGGTCACTGTCTATACTATAGGAGAGCATTGTCAGGATCACTGTCTATACTATAGGAGAATATGGTCAGGATAATAGTCATAACAATATTAGAGCATGGTCAGGGTCACTGTCTATACTATAGGAGAGCATTGTCAGGATCCCTGTCTATACTATAGGAGAATATGGTCAGGATAATAGTCATTACAATATTAGAGCATGGTCAGGGTCACTGTCTATACTATAGGAGAGCATTGTCAGGATTACTGTCTATACTATAGGAGAATATGGTCAGGATAATAGTCATTACAATATTAGAGCATGGTCAGGGTCACTGTCTATACTATTGGAGAATATGGTCAGGATAATAGTCATTACAATATTAGAGCATGGTCAGGGTCACTGTCTATACTATAGGATAATATGGTGAGGATCACTGTCTATACTATAGGAGAGCATTGTCAGGATCACTGTCTATACTATAGGAGAGTATGGTCAGGATCACTGTCTAAACTATAGGAGAATATGGTGAGGATCATAGTCATTACAATATTAGAGCATGGTCAGGGTCACTGTCTATACTATAGGAGAGATGGTTCAGGATCACTGTCTATACCATAGGAGAGCATGGTCAGGATCACTGTCTATACTATAGGAGAATATGGTCAGGATAATAGTCATTACAATATTAGAGCATGGTCAGGGTCACTGTCTATACTATTGGAGAATATGGTCAGGATAATAGTCATTACAATATTAGAGCATGGTGAGGGTCACTGTCAATACTATAGGATAATATGGTTAGGATCACTGTCTATACTATAGGAGAGCATTGTCAGGATCACTGTCTATACTATAGGAGAATATGGTGAGGATCATAGTCATTACAATATTAGAGCATGGTCAGGGTCACTGTCTATACTATAGGAGAGATGGTTCAGGATCACTGTCTATACTATAGGAGAGTATGGTCAGGATAATAGTCATTACAATATTAGAGCATGTTCAGGGTCACTGTCTATACTATAGGAGAGCATTGTCAGGATCACTGTCTATACTATAGGAGAGTATGGTCAGGATAATAGTCATTACAATATTAGAGCATGTTCAGGGTCACTGTCTATACTATAGGAGAATATGGTGAGGATCATAGTCATTACAATATTAGAGCATGGTCAGGGTCACTGTCTATACTATAGGAGAGATGGTTCAGGATCACTGTCTATACTATAGGAGAGAATGTTCAGGATCACTGTCTATACTATAGGAGGGTATGGTCAGGATCACTGTCTATACTATAGGAGCGTAAGTTGAGGATCACTGTCTACACTACAGGAGAGTATAGTCAGGATCACTGTCTATAATATATTAGGAGGATGGTCAGGATCACTGTCTATGCAATAGGAGGGGATGGTGATGATCACTGTTTTTACTATAGGAGAGCATGGTCAGGGTCTGAGTCTATACTATAGGAGAGCATGGTGAGGATCACTGTCTATACTATAGGAGAGTATGTTCAGGATCACTGTCTATACCACAGGAGAGAATGTTCAGGATCACTGTCTATAGTATAGGAAAGCATGGTCAGGGTCACTGTCTATACTATAGGAGAGAATGTTCAGGATCACTGTCTTTACTATAGGAGAGAATGTTCAGGATCACTGTCTATAGTATAGGAGAGCATGGTCAGGGTCACTGTCTATACTATAGGAGAGAATGTTCAGGATCACTGTCTTTACTATAGGAGAGAATGTTCAGGATCACTGTCTATAGTATAGGAGAGCATGGTCAGGGTCACTGTCTATACTATAGGAGAGAATGTTCAGGATCACTGTCTATAGTATAGGAAAGCATGGTCAGGGTCACTGTCTATACTATAGGAGAGAATGTTCAGGATCACTGTCTTTACTATAGAAGAGAATGTTCAGGATCACTGTCTATAGTATAGGAGAGCATGGTCAGGGTCACTGTCTATACTATAGGAGAGAATGTTCAGGATCACTGTCTTTACTATAGGAGAGAATGTTCAGGATCACAGTCTATAGTATAGGAGAGCATGGTCAGGGTCACTGTCTATACTATAGGAGGGAATGTTCAGGATCACTGTCTATACCATAGGAAAGAATGTTCAGGATCACTGTCTATACTATAGGAGAGAATGTTCAGGATCACTGTCTATACTATAGGAGAGTAAGGTGAGGATCACTGTCTACACTACAGGAGAGTATAGTCAGGATCACTGTCTATAATATATTAGGAGGATGGTCAGGATCACTGTCTATAATATATTAGGAGAATGGTCAGGATCACTGACTATGCTATAGGAGGGGATGGTGATGATCACTGTCTTTACTATAGGAGAGCATGGTCAGGATCAGAGTCTATACTATAGGAGAGCATGGTGAGGATCACTGTCTATACTATAGGAGAGTATGTTCAGGATCACTGTCTATACCATAGGAGAGAATGTTCAGGATCACTGTCTATACTATAGGAGAGAATGTTCAGGATCACTGTCTATAGTATAGGAGAGAATGTTCAGGATCACTGTCTATACCATAGGAGAGAATGTTCAGGATCACTGTCTATAGTATAGGAGAGCATGGTCAGGGTCACTGTCTATACTATAGGAGAATATGGTCAGGATAATAGTCATAACAATATTAGAGCATGGTCAGGGTCACTGTCTATACTATAGGAGAGCATTGTCAGGATCACTGTCTATACTATAGGAGAATATGGTCAGGATAATAGTCATAACAATATTAGAGCATGGTCAGGGTCACTGTCTATACTATAGGAGAGCATTGTCAGGATCACTGTCTATACTATAGGAGAATATGGTCAGGATAATAGTCATAACAATATTAGAGCATGGTCAGGGTCACTGTCTATACTATAGGAGAGCATTGTCAGGATCACTGTCTATACTATAGGAGAGAATGTTCAGGATCACTGTCTATAGTATAGGAGAGAATGTTCAGGATCACTGTCTATACCATAGGAGATAATGTTCAGGATCACTGTCTATAGTATAGGAGAGCATGGTCAGGGTCACTGTCTATACTATAGGAGAATATGGTCAGGATAATAGTCATAACAATATTAGAGCATGGTCAGGGTCACTGTCTATACTATAGGAGAGCATTGTCAGGATCACTGTCTATACTATAGGAGAATATGGTCAGGATAATAGTCATAACAATATTAGAGCATGGTCAGGGTCACTGTCTATACTATAGGAGAGCATTGTCAGGATCACTGTCTATACTATAGGAGAATATGGTCAGGATAATAGTCATTACAACATTAGAGCATGGTCAGGGTCACTGTCTATACTATTGGAGAATATGGTCAGGATAATAGTCATTACAATATTAGAGCATGGTCAGGGTCACTGTCTATACTATAGGATAATATGGTGAGGATCACTGTCTATACTATAGGAGAGTATGGTGAGGATCATAGTCATTACAATATTAGAGCATGGTCAGGGTCACTGTCTATACTATAGGAGAGCATGGTGAGGATCACTGTCTATACTATAGGAGAGTATGTTCAGGATCACTGTCTATACCATAGGAGAGAATGTTCAGGATCACTGTCTATACTATAGGAGAGAATGTTCAGGATCACTGTCTATACTATAGGAGAGCATGGTCAGGATCAGAGTCTATACTATAGGAGAGCATGGTGAGGATCACTGTCTATACTATAGGAGAGTATGTTCAGGATCACTGTCTATACCATAGGAGAGAATGTTCAGGATCACTGTCTATACTATAGGAGAGAATGTTCAGGATCACTGTCTATACCACAGGAGAGAATGTTCAGGATCACTCTATAGTATAGGAAAGCATGGTCAGGGTCACTGTCTATACTATAGGAGAGAATGTTCAGGATCACTGTCTTTACTATAGGAGAGAATGTTCAGGATCACTGTCTATACCATAGGAGAGAATGATCAGGATCACCATCTATAGTATAGGAGAGTATGTTCAGGATCACTGTCTATACTATAGGAGAGAATGTTCAGGATCACTGTCTATACTATAGGAGAGAATGTTCAGGATCACTGTCTATACTATAGGAGAATATGGTCAGGATCACTGTCTATAGCATATTAGAGCATGGTCAGGGTCACTGTCTATACTATAGGAGAGAATGTTCAGGATCACTGTCTATACCATAGGAGAGAATGTTCAGGATCACTGTCTATACCATAGGAGAGAATGTTAAGGATCACTGTCTATACCATAGGAGAGAATGTTCAGGATCACTGTCTATACCATAGGAGAGAATGTTCAGGATCACTTTCTATACTATAGGAGAGAATGTTCAGGATCACTGTCTATACCACAGGAGAGAATGTTCAGGATCACTCTATAGTATAGGAAAGCATGGTCAGGGTCACTGTCTATACTATAGGAGAGAATGTTCAGGATCACTGTCTTTACTATAGGAGAGAATGTTCAGGATCACTGTCTATACCATAGGAGAGAATGATCAGGACACCGTCTATAGTATAGGAGAGTATGTTCAGGATCACTGTCTATACTATAGGAGAGAATGTTCAGGATCACTGTCTATACTATAGGAGAGAATGTTCAGGATCACTGTCTATACTATAGGAGAATATGGTCAGGATAATAGTCATTACAATATTAGAGCATGGTCAGGGTCACTGTCTATACTATTGGAGAATATGGTCAGGATAATAGTCATTACAATATTAGAGCATGGTCAGGGTCACTGTCTATACTATAGGATAATATGGTTAGGATCACTGTCTATACCATAGGAGAGAATGTTCAGGATCACTGTCTATACCATAGGAGAGAATGTTCAGGATCACTTTCTATACTATAGGAGCGTATGGTCAGGATCACTGTCTATACTATAGGAGAGTATGTTCAGGATCACTGTCTATACCATAGGAGAGAATGTTCAGGATCACTGTCTATACCATAGGAGAGAATGTTCAGGATCACTTTCTATACTATAGGAGCGTATGGTCAGGATCACTGTCTATACCATAGGAGAGAATGTTCAGGATCACTGTCTATACCATAGGAGAGAATGTTCAGGATCACTTTCTATACTATAGGAGCGTATGGTCAGGGTCACTGTCTATACTATAGGAGAGAATGTTCAGGATAAATATCAATACTACAGGAGAGCATGGTCAAGATCACTGTCTATACTATAGGAGAGTAAGGTGAGGATCACTGTCTATACTATATTAGAGTATGGTCAGGATCACTGTCTATACTATATCAGAGTATGGTCAGGATCACTGTCTATACTATATCAGAGTATGGTCAGGATCACTGTCTATACTATATTAGAGTATGGTCAGGATCACTGTCTATACTATAGGAGAGCATGGTCAGGATACATGTCAATACTACAGGACAGTATGGTCAGGATCACTGTCTATACTATAGGAGAGTATGGTCAGGATCACTGTCTATACTATAGGAGAGTATGGTCAGGATAAATGTCAATCCTACAGGAGAGTATGGTCAGGATAAATGTCAATACTACAGGAGAGTATGGTCAGGATCACTGTCTATACTATAGGAGAGTATGGTCAGGATCACTGTCTATACTATAGGAGAGTATTGTCAGGATCACTGTCTATACTATAGGAGAGTAAGGTGAGGATCACTGTCTACACTACAGGAGAGTATAGTCAGGATCACTGTCTATAATATATTAGGAGGATGGTCAGGATCACTGTCTATGCTATAGGAGGGGATGGTGATGATCACTGTCTTTACTATAGGAGAGCATGGTCAGGGTCTGAGTCTATACTATAGGAGAGAATGTTCAGGATCACTGTCTATACTATAGGAGAGAATGTTCAGAATCACTGTCTATACTATAGGAGAGAATGTTCAGGATCACTGTCTATAGTATAGGAGAGAATGTTCAGGATCACTGTCTATACCATAGGAGAGAATGTTCAGGATCACTGTCTATAGTATAGGAGAGCATGGTCAGGGTCACTGTCTATACTATAGGAGAATATGGTCAGGATAATAGTCATAACAATATTAGAGCATGGTCAGGGTCACTGTCTATACTATAGGAGAGCATTGTCAGGATCACTGTCTATACTATAGGAGAATATGGTCAGGATAATAGTCATAACAATATTAGAGCATGGTCAGGGTCACTGTCTATACTATAGGAGAGCATTTTCAGGATCACTGTCTATACTATAGGAGAGAATGTTCAGGATCACTGTCTATACTATAGGAGAGAATGTTCAGGATCACTGTCTATACTATAGGAGAGAATGTTCAGAATCACTGTCTATACTATAGGAGAGAATGTTCAGGATCACTGTCTATAGTATAGGAGAGAATGTTCAGGATCACTGTCTATACCATAGGAGAGAATGTTCAGGATCCCTGTCTATAGTATAGGAGAGCATGATCAGGGTCACTGTCTATACTATAGGAGAGAATGTTCAGGATCACTGTCTATAGTATAGGAGAGCATGGTCAGGGTCACTGTCTATACTATAGGAGAGAATGTTCAGGATCACTGTCTATACCATAGGAGAGAATGTTCAGGATCACTGTCTATACCATAGGAGAGAATGTTAAGGATCACTGTCTATACCATAGGAGAGAATGTTCAGGATCACTGTCTATACCATAGGAGAGAATGTTCAGGATCACTTTCTATACTATAGGAGAGAATGTTCAGGATCACTGTCTATACCACAGGAGAGAATGTTCAGGATCACTCTATAGTATAGGAAAGCATGGTCAGGGTCACTGTCTATACTATAGGAGAGAATGTTCAGGATCACTGTCTTTACTATAGGAGAGAATGTTCAGGATCACTGTCTATACCATAGGAGAGAATGATCAGGATCACCGTCTATAGTATAGGAGAGTATGTTCAGGATCACTGTCTATACTATAGGAGAGAATGTTCAGGATCACTGTCTATACTATAGGAGAGAATGTTCAGGATCACTGTCTATACTATAGGAGAATATGGTCAGGATAATAGTCATTACAATATTAGAGCATGGTCAGGGTCACTGTCTATACTATTGGAGAATATGGTCAGGATAATAGTCATTACAATATTAGAGCATGGTCAGGGTCACTGTCTATACTATAGGATAATATGGTTAGGATCACTGTCTATACCATAGGAGAGAATGTTCAGGATCACTGTCTATACCATAGGAGAGAATGTTCAGGATCACTTTCTATACTATAGGAGCGTATGGTCAGGATCACTGTCTATACTATAGGAGAGTATGTTCAGGATCACTGTCTATACCATAGGAGAGAATGTTCAGGATCACTGTCTATACCATAGGAGAGAATGTTCAGGATCACTTTCTATACTATAGGAGCGTATGGTCAGGATCACTGTCTATACCATAGGAGAGAATGTTCAGGATCACTGTCTATACCATAGGAGAGAATGTTCAGGATCACTTTCTATACTATAGGAGCGTATGGTCAGGGTCACTGTCTATACTATAGGAGAGAATGTTCAGGATAAATATCAATACTACAGGAGAGCATGGTCAAGATCACTGTCTATACTATAGGAGAGTAAGGTGAGGATCACTGTCTATACTATATTAGAGTATGGTCAGGATCACTGTCTATACTATATCAGAGTATGGTCAGGATCACTGTCTATACTATATCAGAGTATGGTCAGGATCACTGTCTATACTATATTAGAGTATGGTCAGGATCACTGTCTATACTATAGGAGAGCATGGTCAGGATACATGTCAATACTACAGGACAGTATGGTCAGGATCACTGTCTATACTATAGGAGAGTATGGTCAGGATCACTGTCTATACTATAGGAGAGTATGGTCAGGATAAATGTCAATCCTACAGGAGAGTATGGTCAGGATAAATGTCAATACTACAGGAGAGTATGGTCAGGATCACTGTCTATACTATAGGAGAGTATGGTCAGGATCACTGTCTATACTATAGGAGAGTATTGTCAGGATCACTGTCTATACTATAGGAGAGTAAGGTGAGGATCACTGTCTACACTACAGGAGAGTATAGTCAGGATCACTGTCTATAATATATTAGGAGGATGGTCAGGATCACTGTCTATGCTATAGGAGGGGATGGTGATGATCACTGTCTTTACTATAGGAGAGCATGGTCAGGGTCTGAGTCTATACTATAGGAGAGAATGTTCAGGATCACTGTCTATACTATAGGAGAGAATGTTCAGAATCACTGTCTATACTATAGGAGAGAATGTTCAGGATCACTGTCTATAGTATAGGAGAGAATGTTCAGGATCACTGTCTATACCATAGGAGAGAATGTTCAGGATCACTGTCTATAGTATAGGAGAGCATGGTCAGGGTCACTGTCTATACTATAGGAGAATATGGTCAGGATAATAGTCATAACAATATTAGAGCATGGTCAGGGTCACTGTCTATACTATAGGAGAGCATTGTCAGGATCACTGTCTATACTATAGGAGAATATGGTCAGGATAATAGTCATAACAATATTAGAGCATGGTCAGGGTCACTGTCTATACTATAGGAGAGCATTTTCAGGATCACTGTCTATACTATAGGAGAGAATGTTCAGGATCACTGTCTATACTATAGGAGAGAATGTTCAGGATCACTGTCTATACTATAGGAGAGAATGTTCAGAATCACTGTCTATACTATAGGAGAGAATGTTCAGGATCACTGTCTATAGTATAGGAGAGAATGTTCAGGATCACTGTCTATACCATAGGAGAGAATGTTCAGGATCCCTGTCTATAGTATAGGAGAGCATGATCAGGGTCACTGTCTATACTATAGGAGAGAATGTTCAGGATCACTGTCTATAGTATAGGAGAGCATGGTCAGGGTCACTGTCTATACTATAGGAGAGAATGTTCAGGATCACTGTCTTTACTATAGGAGAGAATGTTCAGGATCACTGTCTATAGTATAGGAGAGCATGGTCAGGGTCACTGTCTATACTATAGGAGAGAATGTTCAGGATCACTGTCTTTACTATAGGAGAGAATGTTCAGGATCACTGTCTATAGTATAGGAGAGCATGGTCAGGGTCACTGTCTATACTATAGGAGAGCATGGTCAGGGTCACTGTCTATACTATAGGAGAGCATTGTCAGGATCACTGTCTATACTATAGGAGAATATGGTCAGGATAATAGTCATTACAATATTAGAGCATGGTCAGGGTCACTGTCTATACTATAGGAGAGATGGTTCAGGATCACTGTCTATAATATAGGAGAGAATGTTCAGGATCACTGTCTATACTATAGGAGGGTATGGTCAGGATCACTGTCTATACTATAGGAGCGTAAGTTGAGGATCACTGTCTACACTACAGGAGAGTATAGTCAGGATCACTGTCTATAATATATTAGGAGGATGGTCAGGATCACTGTCTATGCAATAGGAGGGGATGGTGATGATCACTGTTTTTACTATAGGAGAGCATGGTCAGGGTCTGAGTCTATACTATAGGAGAGCATGGTGAGGATCACTGTCTATACTATAGGAGAGTATGTTCAGGATCACTGTCTATACCACAGGAGAGAATGTTCAGGATCACTGTCTATAGTATAGGAAAGCATGGTCAGGGTCACTGTCTATACTATAGGAGAGAATGTTCAGGATCACTGTCTTTACTATAGGAGAGAATGTTCAGGATCACTGTCTATAGTATAGGAGAGCATGGTCAGGGTCACTGTCTATACTATAGGAGAGAATGTTCAGGATCACTGTCTTTACTATAGGAGAGAATGTTCAGGATCACTGTCTATAGTATAGGAGAGCATGGTCAGGGTCACTGTCTATACTATAGGAGAGAATGTTCAGGATCACTTTCTATACTATAGGAGCGTATGGTCAGGATCACTGTCTATACTATAGGAGAGTATGTTCAGGATCACTGTCTATACCATAGGAGAGAATGTTCAGGATCACTGTCTATACCATAGGAGAGAATGTTCAGGATCACTTTCTATACTATAGGAGCGTATGGTCAGGATCACTGTCTATACCATAGGAGAGAATGTTCAGGATCACTTTCTATACTATAGGAGCGTATGGTCAGGGTCACTGTCTATACTATAGGAGAGAATGTTCAGGATAAATATCAATACTACAGGAGAGCATGGTCAAGATCACTGTCTATACTATAGGAGAGTAAGGTGAGGATCACTGTCTATACTATATTAGAGTATGGTCAGGATCACTGTCTATACTATATCAGAGTATGGTCAGGATCACTGTCTATACTATATCAGAGTATGGTCAGGATCACTGTCTATACTATATTAGAGTATGGTCAGGATCACTGTCTATACTATAGGAGAGCATGGTCAGGATACATGTCAATACTACAGGACAGTATGGTCAGGATCACTGTCTATACTATAGGAGAGTATGGTCAGGATCACTGTCTATACTATAGGAGAGTATGGTCAGGATAAATGTCAATACTACAGGAGAGTATGGTCAGGATAAATGTCAATACTACAGGAGAGTATGGTCAGGATCACTGTCTATACTATAGGAGAGTATGGTCAGGATCACTGTCTATACTATAGGAGAGTATGGTCAGGATCACTGTCTATACTATAGGAGAGTAAGGTGAGGATCACTGTCTACACTACAGGAGAGTATAGTCAGGATCACTGTCTATAATATATTAGGAGGATGGTCAGGATCACTGTCTATGCTATAGGAGGGGATGGTGATGATCACTGTCTTTACTATAGGAGAGCATGGTCAGGGTCTGAGTCTATACTATAGGAGAGAATGTTCAGGATCACTGTCTATACTATAGGAGAGAATGTTCAGAATCACTGTCTATACTATAGGAGAGAATGTTCAGGATCACTGTCTATAGTATAGGAGAGAATGTTCAGGATCACTGTCTATACCATAGGAGAGAATGTTCAGGATCACTGTCTATAGTATAGGAGAGCATGATCAGGGTCACTGTCTATACTATAGGAGAATATGGTCAGGATAATAGTCATAACAATATTAGAGCATGGTCAGGGTCACTGTCTATACTATAGGAGAGCATTGTCAGGATCACTGTCTATACTATAGGAGAATATGGTCAGGATAATAGTCATAACAATATTAGAGCATGGTCAGGGTCACTGTCTATACTATAGGAGAGCATTTTCAGGATCACTGTCTATACTATAGGAGAATATGGTCAGGATAATAGTCATTACAATATTAGAGCATGGTCAGGGTCACTGTCTATACTATAGGAGAGCATTGTCAGGATTACTGTCTATACTATAGGAGAATATGGTCAGGATAATAGTCATTACAATATTAGAGCATGGTCAGGGTCACTGTCTATACTATTGGAGAATATGGTCAGGATAATAGTCATTACAATATTAGAGCATGGTCAGGGTCACTGTCTATACTATAGGATAATATGGTGAGGATCACTGTCTATACTATAGGAGAGCATTGTCAGGATCACTGTCTATACTATAGGAGAGTATGGTCAGGATCACTGTCTAAACTATAGGAGAATATGGTGAGGATCATAGTCATTACAATATTAGAGCATGGTCAGGGTCACTGTCTATACTATAGGAGAGATGGTTCAGGATCACTGTCTATACCATAGGAGAGCATGGTCAGGATCACTGTCTATACTATAGGAGAATATGGTCAGGATAATAGTCATTACAATATTAGAGCATGGTCAGGGTCACTGTCTATACTATTGGAGAATATGGTCAGGATAATAGTCATTACAATATTAGAGCATGGTCAGGGTCACTGTCTATACTATAGGATAATATGGTTAGGATCACTGTCTATACTATAGGAGAGCATTGTCAGGATCACTGTCTATACTATAGGAGAATATGGTGAGGATCATAGTCATTACAATATTAGAGCATGGTCAGGGTCACTGTCTATACTATAGGAGAGATGGTTCAGGATCACTGTCTATACTATAGGAGAGTATGGTCAGGATAATAGTCATTACAATATTAGAGCATGTTCAGGGTCACTGTCTATACTATAGGAGAGCATTGTCAGGATCACTGTCTATACTATAGGAGAGTATGGTCAGGATAATAGTCATTACAATATTAGAGCATGTTCAGGGTCACTGTCTATACTATAGGAGAATATGGTGAGGATCATAGTCATTACAATATTAGAGCATGGTCAGGGACCCACTGTCTATACTATAGGAGAGATGGTTCAGGATCACTGTCTATAATATAGGAGAGAATGTTCAGGATCACTGGCTATACTATAGGAGGGTATGGTCAGGATCACTGTCTATACTATAGGAGCGTAAGTTGAGGATCACTGTCTACACTACAGGAGAGTATAGTCAGGATCACTGTCTATAATATATTAGGAGGATGGTCAGGATCACTGTCTATGCAATAGGAGGGGATGGTGATGATCACTGTTTTTACTATAGGAGAGCATGGTCAGGGTCTGAGTCTATACTATAGGAGAGCATGGTGAGGATCACTGTCTATACTATAGGAGAGTATGTTCAGGATCACTGTCTATACCACAGGAGAGAATGTTCAGGATCACTGTCTATAGTATAGGAAAGCATGGTCAGGGTCACTGTCTATACTATAGGAGAGAATGTTCAGGATCACTGTCTTTACTATAGGAGAGAATGTTCAGGATCACTGTCTATAGTATAGGAGAGCATGGTCAGGGTCACTGTCTATACTATAGGAGAGAATGTTCAGGATCACTGTCTTTACTATAGGAGAGAATGTTCAGGATCACTGTCTATAGTATAGGAGAGCATGGTCAGGGTCACTGTCTATACTATAGGAGAGAATGTTCAGGATCACTGTCTATAGTATAGGAAAGCATGGTCAGGGTCACTGTCTATACTATAGGAGAGAATGTTCAGGATCACTGTCTTTACTATAGAAGAGAATGTTCAGGATCACTGTCTATAGTATAGGAGAGCATGGTCAGGGTCACTGTCTATACTATAGGAGAGAATGTTCAGGATCACTGTCTTTACTATAGGAGAGAATGTTCAGGATCACAGTCTATAGTATAGGAGAGCATGGTCAGGGTCACTGTCTATACTATAGGAGGGAATGTTCAGGATCACTGTCTATACCATAGGAAATAATGTTCAGGATCACTGTCTATACTATAGGAGAGAATGTTCAGGATCACTGTCTATACTATAGGAGAGAATGTTCAGGATCACTGTCTATACTATAGGAGGGTATGGTCAGGATCACTGTCTATACTATAGGAGAGTAAGGTGAGGATCACTGTCTACACTACAGGAGAGTATAGTCAGGATCACTGTCTATAATATATTAGGAGGATGGTCAGGATCACTGTCTATGCTATAGGAGGGGATGGTGATGATCACTGTCTATACTATAGGAGAGTATGTTCAGGATCACTGTCTATGCTATAGGAGAGCATGGTGAGGATCACTGTCTATACTATAGGAGAGTATGTTCAGGATCACTGTCTATACTATAGGAGAATATGGTCAGGATAATAGTCATTACAATATTAGAGCATGGTCAGGGTCACTGTCTATACTATTGGAGAATATGGTCAGGATAATAGTCATTACAATATTAGAGCATGGTCAGGGTCACTGTCTATACTATAGGATAATATGGTGAGGATCACTGTCTATACTATAGGAGAGTATGGTGAGGATCATAGTCATTACAATATTAGAGCATGGTCAGGGTCACTGTCTATACTATAGGAGAGCATGGTGAGGATCACTGTCTATACTATAGGAGAGTATGTTCAGGATCACTGTCTATACCATAGGAGAGAATGTTCAGGATCACTGTCTATACTATAGGAGAGAATGTTCAGGATCACTGTCTATACTATAGGAGAGCATGGTCAGGATCAGAGTCTATACTATAGGAGAGCATGGTGAGGATCACTGTCTATACTATAGGAGAGTATGTTCAGGATCACTGTCTATACCATAGGAGAGAATGTTCAGGATCACTGTCTATACTATAGGAGAGAATGTTCAGGATCACTGTCTATACCACAGGAGAGAATGTTCAGGATCACTCTATAGTATAGGAAAGCATGGTCAGGGTCACTGTCTATACTATAGGAGAGAATGTTCAGGATCACTGTCTTTACTATAGGAGAGAATGTTCAGGATCACTGTCTATACCATAGGAGAGAATGATCAGGATCACCGTCTATAGTATAGGAGAGTATGTTCAGGATCACTGTCTATACTATAGGAGAGAATGTTCAGGATCACTGTCTATACTATAGGAGAGAATGTTCAGGATCACTGTCTATACTATAGGAGAATATGGTCAGGATCACTGTCTATAGCATATTAGAGCATGGTCAGGGTCACTGTCTATACTATAGGAGAGAATGTTCAGGATCACTGTCTATACCATAGGAGAGAATGTTCAGGATCACTGTCTATACCATAGGAGAGAATGTTCAGGATCATTGTCTATACCATAGGAGAGAATGTTCAGGATCACTGTCTATACCATAGGAGAGAATGTTCAGGATCACTTTCTATACTATAGGAGCGTATGGTCAGGATCACTGTCTATACTATAGGAGAGTATGTTCAGGATCACTGTCTACACCATAGGAGAGAATGTTCAGGATCACTGTCTATACCATAGGAGAGAATGTTCAGGATCACTTTCTATACTATAGGAGCGTATGGTCAGGGTCACTGTCTATACTATAGGAGAGAATGTTCAGGATAAATATCAATACTACAGGAGAGCATGGTCAAGATCACTGTCTATACTATAGGAGAGTAAGGTGAGGATCACTGTCTATACTATATTAGAGTATGGTCAGGATCACTGTCTATACTATATCAGAGTATGGTCAGGATCACTGTCTATACTATATCAGAGTATGGTCAGGATCACTGTCTATACTATATCAGAGTATGGTCAGGATCACTGTCTATACTATATTAGAGTATGGTCAGGATCACTGTCTATACTATAGGAGAGCATGGTCAGGATACATGTCAATACTACAGGACAGTATGGTCAGGATCACTGTCTATACTATAGGAGAGTATGGTCAGGATCACTGTCTATACTATAGGAGAGTATGGTCAGGATAAATGTCAATACTACAGGAGAGTATGGTCAGGATAAATGTCTATACTATAGGAGAGTATGGTCAGGATCACTGTCTATACTATAGGAGAGTATGGTCAGGATAAATGTCAATACTACAGGAGAGTATGGTCAGGATCACTGTCTATACTATAGGAGAGTATGGTCAGGATCACTGTCTATACTATAGGAGAGTATGGTCAGGATCACTGTCTATACTATAGGAGAGTATGGTCAGGATGAATGTCAATACTACAGGAGAGTATGGTCAGGATCACTGTCTATACTATAGGAAAATATGCTGAGAATCACTGTCTATACTTAAGTAGAGCATGGTGAGGATCACTGTCTATACTATATTAGAGCATGGTCAGGATCACTGTCTATACTATATTAGAGCATGGTCAGGATCACTGTCTATACTATAGGAGAGTATGGTCAGGATCACTGTCTATACTATAGGAGAGTATGGTCAGGATGAATGTCAATACTACAGGAGAGTATGGTCAGGATCACTGTCTATACTATAGGAGCGTAAGTTGAGGATCACTGTCTACACTACAGGAGAGTATAGTCAGGATCACTGTCTATAATATATTAGGAGGATGGTCAGGATCACTGTCTATGCAATAGGAGGGGATGGTGATGATCACTGTTTTTACTATAGGAGAGCATGGTCAGGGTCTGAGTCTATACTATAGGAGAGCATGGTGAGGATCACTGTCTATACTATAGGAGAGTATGTTCAGGATCACTGTCTATACCACAGGAGAGAATGTTCAGGATCACTGTCTATAGTATAGGAAAGCATGGTCAGGGTCACTGTCTATACTATAGGAGAGAATGTTCAGGATCACTGTCTTTACTATAGGAGAGAATGTTCAGGATCACTGTCTATAGTATAGGAGAGCATGGTCAGGGTCACTGTCTATACTATAGGAGAGAATGTTCAGGATCACTGTCTTTACTATAGGAGAGAATGTTCAGGATCACTGTCTATAGTATAGGAGAGCATGGTCAGGGTCACTGTCTATACTATAGGAGAGAATGTTCAGGATCACTGTCTATAGTATAGGAAAGCATGGTCAGGGTCACTGTCTATACTATAGGAGAGAATGTTCAGGATCACTGTCTTTACTATAGAAGAGAATGTTCAGGATCACTGTCTATAGTATAGGAGAGCATGGTCAGGGTCACTGTCTATACTATAGGAGAGAATGTTCAGGATCACTGTCTTTACTATAGGAGAGAATGTTCAGGATCACAGTCTATAGTATAGGAGAGCATGGTCAGGGTCACTGTCTATACTATAGGAGGGAATGTTCAGGATCACTGTCTATACCATAGGAAATAATGTTCAGGATCACTGTCTATACTATAGGAGAGAATGTTCAGGATCACTGTCTATACTATAGGAGAGAATGTTCAGGATCACTGTCTATACTATAGGAGGGTATGGTCAGGATCACTGTCTATACTATAGGAGAGTAAGGTGAGGATCACTGTCTACACTACAGGAGAGTATAGTCAGGATCACTGTCTATAATATATTAGGAGGATGGTCAGGATCACTGTCTATGCTATAGGAGGGGATGGTGATGATCACTGTCTATACTATAGGAGAGTATGTTCAGGATCACTGTCTATGCTATAGGAGAGCATGGTGAGGATCACTGTCTATACTATAGGAGAGTATGTTCAGGATCACTGTCTATACTATAGGAGAATATGGTCAGGATAATAGTCATTACAATATTAGAGCATGGTCAGGGTCACTGTCTATACTATTGGAGAATATGGTCAGGATAATAGTCATTACAATATTAGAGCATGGTCAGGGTCACTGTCTATACTATAGGATAATATGGTGAGGATCACTGTCTATACTATAGGAGAGTATGGTGAGGATCATAGTCATTACAATATTAGAGCATGGTCAGGGTCACTGTCTATACTATAGGAGAGCATGGTGAGGATCACTGTCTATACTATAGGAGAGTATGTTCAGGATCACTGTCTATACCATAGGAGAGAATGTTCAGGATCACTGTCTATACTATAGGAGAGAATGTTCAGGATCACTGTCTATACTATAGGAGAGCATGGTCAGGATCAGAGTCTATACTATAGGAGAGCATGGTGAGGATCACTGTCTATACTATAGGAGAGTATGTTCAGGATCACTGTCTATACCATAGGAGAGAATGTTCAGGATCACTGTCTATACTATAGGAGAGAATGTTCAGGATCACTGTCTATACCACAGGAGAGAATGTTCAGGATCACTCTATAGTATAGGAAAGCATGGTCAGGGTCACTGTCTATACTATAGGAGAGAATGTTCAGGATCACTGTCTTTACTATAGGAGAGAATGTTCAGGATCACTGTCTATACCATAGGAGAGAATGATCAGGATCACCGTCTATAGTATAGGAGAGTATGTTCAGGATCACTGTCTATACTATAGGAGAGAATGTTCAGGATCACTGTCTATACTATAGGAGAGAATGTTCAGGAACACTGTCTATACTATAGGAGAATATAGTCAGGATCACTGTCTATAGCATATTAGAGCATGGTCAGGGTCACTGTCTATACTATAGGAGAGAATGTTCAGGATCACTGTCTATACCATAGGAGAGAATGTTCAGGATCACTGTCTATACCATAGGAGAGAATGTTCAGGATCATTGTCTATACCATAGGAGAGAATGTTCAGGATCACTGTCTATACCATAGGAGAGAATGTTCAGGATCACTTTCTATACTATAGGAGCGTATGGTCAGGATCACTGTCTATACTATAGGAGAGTATGTTCAGGATCACTGTCTACACCATAGGAGAGAATGTTCAGGATCACTGTCTATACCATAGGAGAGAATGTTCAGGATCACTTTCTATACTATAGGAGCGTATGGTCAGGGTCACTGTCTATACTATAGGAGAGAATGTTCAGGATAAATATCAATACTACAGGAGAGCATGGTCAAGATCACTGTCTATACTATAGGAGAGTAAGGTGAGGATCACTGTCTATACTATATTAGAGTATGGTCAGGATCACTGTCTATACTATATCAGAGTATGGTCAGGATCACTGTCTATACTATATCAGAGTATGGTCAGGATCACTGTCTATACTATATCAGAGTATGGTCAGGATCACTGTCTATACTATATTAGAGTATGGTCAGGATCACTGTCTATACTATAGGAGAGCATGGTCAGGATACATGTCAATACTACAGGACAGTATGGTCAGGATCACTGTCTATACTATAGGAGAGTATGGTCAGGATCACTGTCTATACTATAGGAGAGTATGGTCAGGATAAATGTCAATACTACAGGAGAGTATGGTCAGGATAAATGTCTATACTATAGGAGAGTATGGTCAGGATCACTGTCTATACTATAGGAGAGTATGGTCAGGATAAATGTCAATACTACAGGAGAGTATGGTCAGGATCACTGTCTATACTATAGGAGAGTATGGTCAGGATCACTGTCTATACTATAGGAGAGTATGGTCAGGATCACTGTCTATACTATAGGAGAGTATGGTCAGGATGAATGTCAATACTACAGGAGAGTATGGTCAGGATCACTGTCTATACTATAGGAAAATATGCTGAGAATCACTGTCTATACTTAAGTAGAGCATGGTGAGGATCACTGTCTATACTATATTAGAGCATGGTCAGGATCACTGTCTATACTATATTAGAGCATGGTCAGGATCACTGTCTATACTATAGGAGAGTATGGTCAGGATCACTGTCTATACTATAGGAGAGTATGGTCAGGATGAATGTCAATACTACAGGAGAGTATGGTCAGGATCACTGTCTATACTATAGGAAAATATGCTGAGAATCACTGTCTATACTTAAGTAGAGCATGGTGAGGATCACTGTCTATACTATATTAGAGCATGGTCAGGATCACTGTCTATACTATATTAGAGCATGGTGAGGATCACTGTCTATACTATATTAGAGCATGGTCAGGATCACTGTCTATACTATATTAGAGCATGGTCAGGATCACTGTCTATACTATATTAGAGCATGGTCAGGATCACTGTCTATACTGTAGGATAGCTTGGTTCTGTACTGTCTGTATTGTAGGATACATTTGTTCAGTACTGCCTGTATTGTCGGATTGCTTAATAAGTACCACTGTCTGTATTGCAGAAAAGCTTTGTTCAAGACTGGTGAGTCATCAGTACCAATGAACTCACTGCTGACTACTGGAGAGTCCTCAAGTGCTCAGCGACAACTGTCCTCAACATCAGTACTCTGAGCTTTTTTGATGAAATAGAAAAATATATGGAATGGAGAGAGAAATAGTGACAATAAAAATGATAACTGATATTTTTTATGAAATTAGAATAGAGGGGGAAAGAGAGAGCAAGGGATGGAGAGAGAGAAACATGGGGAGTGGAGGCAAGGTTACAGGAATGGGCATAGATTTAATCTAATACTGGAATAACCCCACACAACACATTTTCAAAAACCGATGACGCCAGTATCAGGGCTGTTAAATAGAGAGAGATTGAAAAAAGACAGACGGTTCCACAAACAGAGGGACAGAAAGCATTGAAGGGCAGAGGGAGTTCAGGTAAGACTGGCTGTATGGAGAGGAGAGGCTAGTGAAGGGCAGAGGGAGTTCAGGTAAGACTGGCTGTATGGAGAGGAGAGGCTAGTGAAGGGCAGAGGGAATTCAGGTAAGACTGGCTGTATGGAGAGGAGAGGCTAGTGAAGGGCAGAGGGAGTTCAGGTAAGACTGGCTGTATGGAGAGGAGAGGCTAGTGAAGGGCAGAGGGAGTTCATGTAAGACTGGCTGTATGGAGAGGAGAGGCTAGTGAAGGGCAGAGTGAGTTCAGGTAAGACTGGCTGTATGGAGAGGAGAGGCTAGTGAAGGGCAGAGGGAGTTCAGGTAAGACTGGCTGTATGGAGAGGAGAGGCTAGTGAAGGGCAGAGGGAGTTCAGGTAAGACTGGCTGTATGGAGAGGAGAGGCTAGTGAAGGGCAGAGGGAGTTCAGGTAAGACTGGCTGTATGGAGAGGAGAGGCTAGTGAAGGGCAGAGGGAGTTCAGGTAAGACTGGCTGTATGGAGAGGAGAGGCTAGTGAAGGGCAGAGGGAGTTCAGGTAAGACTGGCTGTATGGAGAGGAGAGGCTAGTGAAGGGCAGAGGGAGTTCAGGTAAGACTGGCTGTATGGAGAGGAGAGGCTAGTGAAGGGCAGAGGGAGTTCAGGTAAGACTGGCTGTGCTTTGCTCAGCAAAAACCCCACTGCAGATGGGTTAGATGTCTGAATGGAGTGGAGAGGCTAGTGAACGGGCAGAGCCTAAAATGCACGCACGCACGCACGCACGCACGCACGCACGCACGCACGCACGCACGCACGCACGCACGCACACACACACACACACACACACACACACACACACACACACACACACACACACACACACACACACACACACACACACACACACAGAAACTAGCCAGGAGAGGAACCCAATCTGCCTCTCTGCTAGCTAAATCACAATGCTTTTTGATGTGATGGGGCTGGCTGGGACGTATGTGACAGATACCAGGATGCTTCAAAGCAAAGATGAACTGTACTATGGAGGTAACCAACACAAAAGAGAAGAGGGAAGTGTCTCATCTCAGTCAGGGTTCTGGGAGTTGTGGGCTAGCATAACCCAGAGAGCCAGGCCATCCTGAGAGGCAGTGGTTAGACTGAAGGCTAGTTAGAGCATCACCCTCTGGACTGGAGGCAAGTATTAGAGACTCTACATTTGAACCAGAGGGAAACAGTGTGAAGTAGAGGCTTAATCATCCAACTCTTGTCTTTTTTACGGCTTTCCAAACACTCTTAAAAGAAATTGGTGCAATCTAGAGCCTAAAAGGATTCTTCGGCTAGATCCATAGGATAACCCTTCGAAGAACCCTTTTTTGGTTCCATGTAGAACCCATTCCACAGAGGGTTCTCCATGGAACCACAAAAGAGAGAGCTTTTGTAGAAACCATCCCTTTACTATTTGTTAAGTATAATTGTTAATGTTAAACAAAACAGGTAAACATGTTAATTTCCCTCTCACATTCAAAATGTTTCTACATGGAACCAAAAGGGATTATCCCTGGAGTCAAAAAGGGTTGCCCTTGGAACCAAATAGAGTTATGCAAGAAGAAGCAAGGGAGAAAATAAAAGTCTGACAGGAAATCAACATGGGTTCAAATTAGCTGAATTGTGAGGGTAGATTGTGGAAGGTGAATTACAGTATCATTGCTGTGATGATACAGTAGGGGAATCCAGCTGAACCGAAGGAATGTAGCAACATACTGTACAGCACAGGCCTGTCGACTGAGGAGCGTGAACAACACCCACCCTCCTCCTCCTCCTTCCCTTCTATTGCTCTTTTCTTCCTACTGTGTTCCCTTGATGATCCCTCGATCACTCTCCTCTCCTCTCTTCCTGCAGGTATCACTCTCCTCTCCTCTCTTCCTGCAGGTATCACTCTCCTCTCCTCTCTTCCTGCAGGTATCACTCTCCTCTCTTCCTGCAGGTATCACTCCCCTCTCCTCTCTTCCTGCAGGTATCACTCCCCTCTCCTCTCTTCCTGCAGGTATCACTCTCCTCTCCTCTCTTCCTGCAGGTATCACTCTCCTCTCCTCTCTTCCTGCAGGTATCACTCCCCTCTCCTCTCTTCCTGCAGGTATCACTCTCCTCTCCTCTCTTCCTGCAGGTATCACTCTCCTCTCCTCTCTTCCTGCAGGTATCACTCTCCTCTCCTCTCTTCCTGCAGGTATCACTCTCCTCTCCTCTCTTCCTGCAGGTATCACTCCCCTCTCCTCTCTTCCTGCAGGTATCACTCTCCTCTCCTCTTTTCCTGCAGGTATCACTCTCCTCTCCTCTCTTCCTGCAGGTATCACTCTCCTCTCCTCTCTTCCTGCAGGTATCACTCCCCTCTCCTCTCTTCCTGCAGGTATCACTCTCCTCTCCTCTCTTCCTGCAGGTATCACTCTCCTCTCCTCTCTTCCTGCAGGTATCACTCTCCTCTCCTCTCTTCCTGCAGGTATCACTCTCATCATCTCAATAAACCCTGTCTGCTTTTCTCTTTAAAACATTATTCCGGTGTTGCCACACTCTCCTCCTTGACGGCCGTCTTACAGCTAATGTAGAACTACTCAGCCCCATAACCAAGGGCGATCTCGCTCCTCATCACTGGCATAGGGTTTACATAAGTGAGGTGAAATAATAACATTGCCAGGGTCCTTAATAGGATGTGATATGTTAGGTAGCGGTGTGTGCTTTTTGAATAATTCAGTGTTATTGTAACGGGAGTCTGTCGAGGATGGATAGAATGGCGTGGCTGGAAAACAGAGAAAAGAGGAGTGAGAGATGTGCATTTTCGGACGCTTCAGATAGTTACCCCATGCTGGCATTTTCATAATCAGCCACCATTAGCCATGTATTTTTCCAGAACAAGTCCGAGTTAATATTACTCAAACGGCAGGGATTATATTTTTTTCCCTGTTGTTGAATAGTGAAAAGGACTCATATTTGTGTACCGACAGGACGCATGGGGAGATAGTAGCTCTGTTTTGTACCGTCACAACTATGATTATATGTAGAAGACAGACAACATAGTTTAAATTAAGCTTCTGAAATCGTTAGATCAATATATCCTCAAGCAGAGAGTGAGCGGTCAGTTATACACAACAGCGAACCAATCTGTGAGTAAAGTGACGCAGGGACTGAAACCCAACAAGCCGTGGACAACACAGAGATGCAAATGAGAGCAACGAACAGCTGAAAGATATCCAGGAAAACATGGCTAAAATGCTCTCAATGCTCACCAAAACAAACAAACTGTTACAATCTGTTGTTTAACAAGCAGATTTGCTTGAAACGAAAGTAGTCTTTCGTGTTAGATATGCATATACAGGGCAGCAGCATGGATGAACAAGACAACACAATTAGCCTTCTGGAAACAAAGGTGCAAACTTTAGAAGATGAACTGGATCAGCTAGAAAACAGATTGTGAGAAAATATTATGAGAATATTGTCCCTACTAGAAGACGAGGAAAAAGGGGACATTTCTATCTACGCAATGAAGCTGATATTGGAGGAGCTTGGCGTGACTGTATCACCGGAGAATCTGGAGCAATGCCATCGGATCTACAGAGTTCCAAACTGCCTGTGGAAGCAACGTCAACATAAGAAGTGTTCGTTGGGAGCTTCATGAAATGGGTTTCTATAGCCGAGCAGCTGCACACAAGCCTAAGATCTTCATGCGCAATGCCAAGCATCGGCTGGAGTGGTGTAAAGCTTGCAGCCATTGGAGCAGTGGAAACGCGTTCTCTGGAGTGTTGAATCACGCTTCACCATCTAGCAGTCTGACAGATGAATCTAGGTTTGGCGGATGCCAGGCGAACGCTACCTGTCTCAATGCATACAGTAGTGCCAACTGTGGGTAGTGCCACTGTGGTGTGGGAGGAATAATGGTCTGGGGCTGTTTTTCATGGTAAGGGAGAGGTCCCTTAGGTCCAGTGAAGGGAAATCTTAACTCCACAGCATGCAATGACATTCTAGACGATTCTTTGCTACCAACTTTCCTGTTTCGGCATGACAATGCCCCCGTGCCCAATGCGAGGTCCATTCAGAAATGGTTTGTCGAGAATGGTGTGGAAGAATTTGACTGGCCTGCATAGAGCCCTGACCCCAACCCCATCAAACAACTTTGGGATGAATTGGAAAGCAGACTCCGAGCCAGGCCTAACATCAGTGCCCAACCTCACTAATGCTCTTGTGGCTCTTGTCCCCGCAGAAATGTTCCAACATCTAGGGGAAAGCCTTCCCAGAAGAGTGGAGGCTGTTATAGCAGCAAAGGGGGACAAACAAAAATATGAATGCCCATGATTTTGTAATGTTCGGCGAGCAGGTGTCCACATGCTTTTGGTCATGTAGTATCCCTGGTTAATATTGAAAACTCAATGCCCCCTTTGCTAAAAATAGAATTCTACAAAAATTAATTAATTAATTAATTATCGTGCAAAAAAATATAATAATGGCACAAAAACGGACTTTAATGCCTAATAACTGACAACAAAGTACAAATATATAAAGATGATTTATTCCATTAGTCAACAATATGAAAGCAGATCTAATTAAATGGAATAATCTTCCCATAAATCTTACAGGCATGGCTGCCAAAGCGTTTGTATTTATTTTCGGAAAATACCAATTACTAAGACATTTCTTTTTAAAGTATACTCGGTCATAAAAATACTTTATACGGGCATATACATTCATAGAATAAAAAGGAACGTTTTACATCTTCTTAAGTCCTTCTGTAGCTCAGTTGGTAGAGCATGGTGCTTGTAATGCCAGGGTAGTGGGTTCGATCCCCGGGACCACCCATACGTAGAATGTATGCACACATGACTGTAAGTTGCTTTGGATAAAAGTGTCTGCTAAATGGCATATATTATTATTATATTATTAAGTCTGATGGTGGTTTTAATCTTCCAGACTTGGAATTGTATCAACTCGCTACCCAAGGCTTTTACATGTGACATGTAGTTAAATGGACTAAAGAGGAACAATCAGCAAATATTGAAGATGTTTGTGATCATCCCCAGAATCTTTTTACATGTCTATATTCAAAGGATAAAGCTAAAGTGAAATGTTCTATTAACAACTTCATAGTTAAGAACATTAAAACAACATGGAAGAAAATGTAACGTATTCTACAAGAACCAATACCACTTACCAAAAACACAACCTTATGGGACAATCCTTGGATAGCTTTTCAAAATTCACAGATAAATTGGTCCACATGGACTAAAGGCACAGAAACTGTAAATGACTTGGTTAAAGGAAATACATTTATTTCCGTGACAGAATTCAAAACGAATTCTGGACTCACCAATGTAGTTTCAAGTCCATGCAACTTAGAAGTTACATATCACAAAATGTTGATTTTAAATATCTTGGACAGCAGAGCAGCCTTGAAGGAGTATTATTTGTGCCAGAACATGATGTTCATCATGGTAGGCAAGACAAAACCTTGCAGAGAGCATATCCAACTCACAATCTCTTAGAAAAAAATATAAACTATTGGAACCAAGACTTAAAAAGAACTGATGTTGGCATAAGATGGAGCATACCCAATGGGCTGGACGATTCTCTTCTCATCACTCATATTTCAAGACATGTCATGTGGGGGTGTAGTGAGATACCCAATGGGCTGGATGATTCTCTTCTCATCACCCATATTTCAAGACATGGCTTATGGGGGTGTAGTGAGATACCCAATGGGCTGGATGATTCTCTTCTCATCACTCATATTTCAAGACATGTCATGTGGGGGTGTAGTGAGATACCCAATGGGCTGGATGATTCTCTTCTCATCACTCATATTTCAAGACATGTCATGTGGGGGTGTAGTGAGATACCCAATGGGCTGGATGATTCTCTTCTCATCACTCATATTTCAAGACATGTCATGTGGGGGTGTAGTGAGATACCCAATGGGCTGGATGATTCTCTTCTCATCACTCATATTTCAAGACATGGCTTATGGGGGTGTAGTGAGATACCCAATGGGCTGGATGATTCTCTTCCCATCACTCATATTTCAAGACATGGCTTATGGGGGTGTAGTGAGATACCCAATGGGCTGGATGATTCTCTTCTCATCACTCATATTTCAAGACATGGCTTATGGGGGTGTAGTGAGATACCCAATGGGCTGGACGATTCTCTTCCCATCACTCATATTTCAAGACATGTCATGTGGGGGTGTAGTGAGATACCCAATGGGCTGGATGATTCTCTTCTCATCACTCATATTTCAAGACAAGGCTTATGGGGGTGTAGTGAGATACCCAATGGGCTGGATGATTCTCTTCCCATCACTCATATTTCAAGACATGTCATGTGGGGGTGTAGTGAGATACCCAATGGGCTGGATGATTCTCTTCTCATCACCCATATTTCAAGACATGGCTTATGGGGGTGTAGTGAGATACCCAATGGGCTGGATGATTCTCTTCTCATCACTCATATTTCAAGACATGTCATGTGGGGGTGTAGTGAGATACCCAATGGGCTGGATGATTCTCTTCTCATCACTCATATTTCAAGACATGTCATGTGGGGTGTAGTGAGATACCCAATGGGCTGGATGATTCTCTTCTCATCACTCATATTTCAAGACATGTCATGTGGGGGTGTAGTGAGATACCCAATGGGCTGGATGATTCTCTTCTCATCACTCATATTTCAAGACATGGCTTATGGGGGTGTAGTGAGATACCCAATGGGCTGGACGATTCTCTTCTCATCACTCATATTTCAAGACATGGCTTATGGGGGTGTAGTGAGATACCCAATGGGCTGGACGATTCTCTTCTCATCACTCATATTTCAAGACATGTCATGTGGGGGTGTAGTGAGATACCCAATGGGCTGGATGATTCTCTTCTCATCACTCATATTTCAAGACAAGGCTTATGGGGGTGTAGTGAGATACCCAATGGGCTGGATGATTCTCTTCTCATCACTCATATTTCAAGACAAGGCTTATGGGGGTGTAGTGAGATACCCAATGGGCTGGATGATTCTCTTCCCATCACTCATATTTCAAGACATGTCATGTGGGGGTGTAGTGAGATACCCAATGGGCTGGATGATTCTCTTCTCATCACTCATATTTCAAGACATGTCATGTGGGGGTGTAGTGAGATACCCAATGGGCTGGACGATTCTCTTCCCATCACTCATATTTCAAGACATGTCATGTGGGGGTGTAGTGAGATACCCAATGGGCTGGACGATTCTCTTCTCATCACTCATATTTCAAGACATGTCATGTGGGGGTGTAGTGAGATACCCAATGGGCTGGATGATTCTCTTCTCATCACTCATATTTCAAGACATGTCATGTGGGGGTGTAGTGAGATACCCAATGGGCTGGATGATTCTCTTCTCATCACTCATATTTCAAGACAAGGCTTATGGGGATGTAGTGAGATACCCAATGGGCTGGATGATTCTCTTCCCATCACTCATATTTCAAGACATGGCTTATGGGGGTGTAGTGAGATACCCAATGGGCTGGATGATTCTCTTCTCATCACTCATATTTCAAGACATGTCATGTGGGGTGTAGTGAGATACCCAATGGGCTGGATGATTCTCTTCTCATCACTCATATTTCAAGACAAGGCTTATGGGGGTGTAGTGAGATACCCAATGGGCTGGATGATTCTCTTCTCATCACTCATATTTCAAGACAAGGCTTATGGGGGTGTAGTGAGATACCCAATGGGCTGGATGATTCTCTTCTCATCACTCATATTTCAAGACAAGGCTTATGGGGGTGTAGTGAGATACCCAATGGGCTGGATGATTCTCTTCTCATCACTCATATTTCAAGACAAGGCTTATGGGGGTGTAGTGAGATACCCAATGGGCTGGACGATTCTCTTCCCATCACTCATATTTCAAGACATGGCTTATGGGGGTGTAGTGAGATACCCAATGGGCTGGACGATTCTCTTCTCATCACTCATATTTCAAGACATGGCTTATGGGGGTGTAGTGAGATACCCAATGGGCTGGATGATTCTCTTCTCATCACTCATATTTCAAGACATGTCATGTGGGGGTGTAGTGAGATACCCAATGGGCTGGATGATTCTCTTCTCATCACTCATATTTCAAGACATGTCATGTGGGGGTGTAGTGAGATACCCAATGGGCTGGATGATTCTCTTCTCATCACTCATATTTCAAGACATGTCATGTGGGGGTGTAGTGAGATACCCAATGGGCTGGATGATTCTCTTCTCATCACTCATATTTCAAGACATGTCATGTGGGGTGTAGTGAGATACCCAATGGGCTGGATGATTCTCTTCTCATCACTCATATTTCAAGACATGTCATGTGGGGTGTAGTGAGATACCCAATGGGCTGGATGATTCTCTTCTCATCACTCATATTTCAAGACATGTCATGTGGGGTGTAGTGAGATACCCAATGGGCTGGATGATTCTCTTCTCATCACTCATATTTCAAGACATGTCATGTGGGGGTGTAGTGAGATACCCAATGGGCTGGATGATTCTCTTCTCATCACTCATATTTCAAGACATGTCATGTGGGGGTGTAGTGAGATACCCAATGGGCTGGATGATTCTCTTCTCATCACTCATATTTCAAGACATGGCTTATGGGGGTGTAGTGAGATACCCAATGGGCTGGACGATTCTCTTTTCATCACTCATATTTCAAGACATGTCATGTGGGGGTGTAGTGAGATACCCAATGGGCTGGATGATTCTCTTCTCATCACTCATATTTCAAGACATGTCATGTGGGGGTGTAGTGAGATACCCAATGGGCTGGATGATTCTCTTCTCATCACTCATATTTCAAGACAAGGCTTATGGGGGTGTAGTGAGATACCCAATGGGCTGGATGATTCTCTTCTCATCACTCATATTTCAAGACATGGCTTATGGGGGTGTAGTGAGATACCCAATGGGCTGGACGATTCTCTTCTCATCACTCATATTTCAAGACATGGCTTATGGGGGTGTAGTGAGATACCCAATGGGCTGGATGATTCTCTTCTCATCACTCATATTTCAAGACATGTCATGTGGGGGTGTAGTGAGATACCCAATGGGCTGGATGATTCTCTTCTCATCACTCATATTTCAAGACAAGGCTTATGGGGGTGTAGTGAGATACCCAATGGGCTGGATGATTCTCTTCTCATCACTCATATTTCAAGACATGTCATGTGGGGGTGTAGTGAGATACCCAATGGGCTGGACGATTCTCTTCTCATCACTCATATTTCAAGACATGTCATGTGGGGGTGTAGTGAGATACCCAATGGGCTGGATGATTCTCTTCTCATCACTCATATTTCAAGACATGTCATGTGGGGGTGTAGTGAGATACCCAATGGGCTGGATGATTCTCTTCTCATCACTCATATTTCAAGACAAGGCTTATGGGGGTGTAGTGAGATACCCAATGGGCTGGATGATTCTCTTCCCATCACTCATATTTCAAGACAAGGCTTATGGGGGTGTAGTGAGATACCCAATGGGCTGGATGATTCTCTTCTCATCACCCATATTTCAAGACAAGGCTTATGGGGGTGTAGTGAGATACCCAATGGGCTGGATGATTCTCTTCCCATCACTCATATTTCAAGACATGTCATGTGGGGGTGTAGTGAGATACCCAATGGGCTGGATGATTCTCTTCCCATCACTCATATTTCAAGACATGTCATGTGGGGGTGTAGTGAGTTACCCAATGGGCTGGATGATTCTCTTCCCATCACTCATATTTCAAGACATGTCATGTGGGGGTGTAGTGAGATACCCAATGGGCTGGATGATTCTCTTCTCATCACTCATATTTCAAGACATGTCATGTGGGGGTGTAGTGAGATACCCAATGGGCTGGATGATTCTCTTCTCATCACTCATATTTCAAGACATGGCTTATGGGGGTGTAGTAAGATACCCAATGGGCTGGATGATTCTCTTCTCATCACTCATATTTCAAGACAAGGCGTATGGGGTGTAGTGAGATACCCAATGGGCTGGATGATTCTCTTCTCATCACTCATATTTCAAGACAAGGCTTATGGGGGTGTAGTGAGATACCCAATGGGCTGGATGATTCTCTTCTCATCACTCATCTTAAAAAAGGTACCAAAAACGTGGAAATCAATCCATTTGCCATCATTAACAAAATGGAAATCTAAATGTATTATTTAAATATTGAAAGTGCTTGACCTATAAAGAGACACAAAATGGTGCAGTTTTAGGCCACATGGCGAAAGTGATGATGGAGATGCAGGTGTACTAGTGGGTCTGGGCGGGGAGGTGTAGTTGATGGAGATGGGAGTGTGTGCTAGTGGGTCTGGGTAGGGGGGATGTAGTTGATGGAGATGGGGGTGTACTAGTGGGTCTGGGCGGGGAGGTGTAGTTGATGGAGATGGGGGTGTGTGCTAGTTGGTCTGGGTATGGGGGTGTAGTTGATGGAGATGCGGGTGTACTAGTGGGTCTGGGCGGGGAGGTGTAGTTGATGGAGATGGGAGTGTGTGCTAGTGGGTCTGGGTAGGGGGGATGTAGTTGATGGAGATGGGGGTGTGTGATAGTGGGTCTGGGTAGGGGGGGATGTAGTTGATGGAGATGGGGGTGTGTGATAGTGGCTCAGGGTAGGGGGGATGTAGTTGATGGAGATGGGAGTGTGTGCTAGTGGGTCTGGGTAGGGGGGATGTAGTTGATGGAGATGGGGTGTGTGATAGTGGCTCTGGGTAGGGGGATGTAGTTGATATGGATGGCGGTGTGTGCTAGTGGGTCTGGGTAGGGGGGTGTAGTTGATGCAGATGGAGGTGTGTGCTAGTGGGTCTGGGTAGGGGGATGTAGTTGATGGAGATGGGGTGTGTGCTAGTGGGTCTGGGTAGGGGGGTGTAGTTGATGGAGATGGGGGTGTGTGCTAGTGGTTCTGGGTAGGGGGATGTAGTTGATATGGATGGCGGTGTGTGCTAGTGGGTCTGGGTAGGGGGGTGTAGTTGATGCAGATGGAGGTGTGTGCTAGTGGGTCTGGGTAGGTGGGGATGTAGTTGATGGAGTTGGAGGTGTGTGATAGTGGGTCTGGGTAGGGGGTGTGTGCGATAGTGGTTCTGGGTAGAGGGGATGTAGTTGATGGAGTTGGAGGTGTGTGATAGTAGGTCTGGGTAGGGGGTGTAGTTGATGGAGATGGAGGTGTGTGATAGTGGGTCTGGGTATGGGGGTGTAGTTGATGGAGATGGGGGTGTGTGCTAGTGAGTCTGGGTAGGGGGATGTAGTTGATGGAGATGGGGGTGTGTGATATTGTGTCTGGGTAGGGGGGATGTAGTTGATGGAGATGGAGGTGTGTGATAGTGGCTCTGGTTAGGGGGATGTAGTTGATGGAGATGGAGGTGTGTGATAGTGGCTCTGGGTAGGGGAGATGTAGTTGATGGAGATGGAGGTGTGTGATAGTGGCTCTGGGTAGGGGGATGTAGTTGATGGAGATGGGGGTGTGTGCTAGTGTGTCTGGGTAGGGGGATGTAGTTGATGGAGATGGACGTGTGTGATAGTGGCTCTGGGTAGGGGGATGTAGTTGATGGAGATGGGGGTGTGTGCTAGTGGCTCTGGGTAGGGGGGATGTAGTTGATGGAGATGGAGGTGTGTGATAGTGGCTCTGGGTAGGGGGGATGTAGTTGATGGAGATGGAGGTGTGTGATAGTGGTTCTGGGTAGGGGGATGTAGTTGATGCAGATGGGGAGGGTGCTAGTGGGTCTGGGTAGGGGGACGTAGTTGATGGAGATGGAGGTGTGCGATAGTGGTTCTGGGTAGGGGGATGTAGTTGATGGAGTTGGAGGTGTGCGATAGTGGGTCTGGGTAGTGGGGGTGTAGTTGATGGAGATGGGGGTGTGTGCTAGTGAGTCTGGGTAGGGGGATGTAGTTGATGGAGATGGGGGTGTGTGCTAGTGTGTCTGGGTAGGGGGATGTAGTTGATGGAGATGGAGGTGTGTGATAGTGGCTCTGGGTAGGGGGATTTAGTTGATGGAGATGGAGGTGTGTGATAGTGGCTCTGGGTAGGGGGATGTAGTTGATGGAGATGGAGGTGTGTGATAGTGGCTCTGGGTAGGGGGAATGTAGTTGATGGAGATGGAGGTGTGTGATAGTGGCTCTGGGTAGGGGGGATGTAGTTGATGGAGATGGAGGTGTGTGATAGTGGCTCTGGGTAGGGGGATGTAGTTGATGGAGATGGAGGTGTGTGATAGTGGCTCTGGGTAGGGGGGATGTAGTTGATGGAGATGGAGGTGTGTGATAGTGGCTCTGGGTAGGGGGATGTAGTTGATGGAGATGGAGGTGTGTGATAGTGGCTCTGGGTAGGGGGGATGTAGTTGATGGAGATGGAGGTGTGTGATAGTGGCTCTGGGTAGGGGGATGTAGTTGATGGAGATGGAGGTGTGTGATAGTGGTTCTGGGTAGGGGGATGTAGTTGATGCAGATGGGGAGGGTGCTAGTGGGTCTGGGTAGGGGGTGTAGTTGATGGAGATGGAGGTGTGCGATAGTGGTTCTGGGTAGGGGGATGTAGTTGATGGAGTTGGAGGTGTGCGATAGTGGGTCTGGGTAGTGGGGGTGTAGTTGATGGAGATGGGGGTGTGTGCTAGTGAGTCTGGGTAGGGGGATGTAGTTGATGGAGATGGGGGTGTGTGATAGTGGGTCTGGGTAGGGGGGTGTAGTTGATGGAGATGGAGGTGTGTGATAGTGGCTCTGGGTAGGGGGGATGTAGTTGATGGAAATGGGGGTGTGTGCTAGTGTGTCTGTGTAGGGGGATGTAGTTGATGGAGATGGAGGTGTGTGATAGTGGCTCTGGGTAGGGGGATGTAGTTGATGGAGATGGAGGTGTGTGATAGTGGCTCTGGGTAGGGGAGATGTAGTTGATGGAGATGGAGGTGTGTGATAGTGGCTCTGGGTAGGGGGATGTAGTTGATGGAGATGGGGGTGTGTGATAGTGGCTCTGGGTAGGGGGATGTAGTTGATGGAGATGGGGGTGAGTGCTAGTGGGTCTGGGTAGGGGGATGTAGTTGATGGAGATGGAGGTGTGTGATAGTGGCTCTGGGTAGGGGGATGTAGTTGATGCAGATGGGGAGGGTGCTAGTGGGTCTGGGTAGGGGGATGTAGTTGATGGAGATGGAGGTGTGCGATAGTGGTTCTGGGTAGGGGGATGTAGTTGATGGAGTTGGAGGTGTGTGCTAGTGGGTCTGGGTAGGGGGGTGTAGTTGATGGAGATGGAGGTGTGTGATAGTGGGTCTGGGTAGGGGGGTGTAGTTGATGGGGATGGGGGTGTGTGCTAATGTGTCTGGGTAGGGGGATGTAGTTGATGGAGATGGGGGTGTGTGATAGTGGGTCTGGGTAGGGGGATGTAGTTGATGGGGATGGGGGTGTGTGCTAGTGTGTCTGGGTAGGGGGATGTAGTTGATGGAGATGGAGGTGTGTGATAGTGGTTCTGGGTAGGGGGATGTAGTTGATGGAGATGGAGATGTGTGATAGTGGCTCTGGGTAGGGGGATGTAGTTGATGGAGATGGAGGTGTGCGATAGTGGTTCTGGGTAGGGGGATGTAGTTGATGGAGTTGGAGGTGTGTGCTAGTGGGTCTGGGTAGGGGGTGTAGTTGATGGAGATGGAGGTGTGTGATAGTGGGTCTGGGTAGGGGGGTGTAGTTGATGGGGATGGGGGTGTGTGCTAATGTGTCTGGGTAGGGGGGATGTAGTTGATGGAGATGGGGGTGTGTGATAGTGGGTCTGGGTAGGGGGATGTAGTTGATGGGGATGGGGGTGTGTGCTAGTGTGTCTGGGTAGGGGGATGTAGTTGATGGAGATGGAGGTGTGTGATAGTGGCTCTGGGTAGGGGGGATGTAGTTGATGGAGATGGAGATGTGTGATAGTGGCTCTGGGTAGGGGGATGTAGTTGATGGAGATGGAGGTGTGTGATAGTGGCTCTGGGTAGGGGGATGTAGTTGATGGAGATGGAGGTGTGTGATAGTGGCTCTGGGTAGGGGGATGTAGTTGATGGAGATGGAGGTGTGTGATAGTGGCTCTGGGTAGGGGGGATGTAGTTGATGGAGATGGAGGTGTGTGATAGTGGCTCTGGGTAGGGGGGATGTAGTTGATGGAGATGGAGGTGTATGATAGTGGCTCTGGGTAGGGGGATGTAGTTGATGGAGATGGGGGTGTGTGGTAGTGGCTCTGGGTAGGGGGATTTAGTTGATGGAGATGGGGTTGTGTGATAGTGGCTCTGGGTAGGGGGATGTAGTTGATGGAGATGGGGGTGTGTGCTAGTGTGTCTGGGTAGGGGGATGTAGTTGATGGAGATGGTGGTGTGTGCTAGTGTGTCTAGGTAGGGGGATGTAGTTGATGGAGATGGGGGTGTGTGCTAGTGTGTCTGGGTAGGGGGATGTAGTTGATGGAGATGGTGGTGTGTGATAGTGTGTCTGGGTAGGGGGATGTAGTTGATGGAGATGGTGGTGTGTGATAGTGTGTCTGGGTAGGGGGGATGTAGTTGATGGAGATGGGGGTGTGTGCTAGTGTGTCTGGGTAGGGGGGATGTAGTTGATGGAGATGGGGGTGTGTGCTAGTGTGTCTGGGTAGGGGGGATGTAGTTGATGGAGATGGTGGTGTGTGATAGTGGGTCTGGTTATGGGGGATGTAGTTTGTGTTTGTATGATGTTGTCATTTGTATGTGTATGTTTTGTATTGTTTATAAAAGAAAATAACATATCTTTAAAAAAAAATTATAAAGCAACAAGGACCGACGATGGATGTCTGAATGTCTACAGTACGGAGAACAACGCTGAATCGATGAGGACTCAAAACATCCATCTATCCATCAATCCATCAAGCAATCAATCAAACAGTAACCTAGGTCTATGAGGGGACAATAGAATCATGCCTTTCAGAGAAATGGTCATTCAGTCGGCTCCTCTACATCTGTAGATATAATCCATCTGATGACCAGATGACTCTAAAATTCACACAGTGAAAGAGATTGTTTGACCTCCTGTGCCACTCTTCTGACGCACAAGCTAAAATCTGAAATATTTTGGATGTTGGCAACAAACAAAAATCTAACTGAACAATTATTGAAGAAAATCATAGCATTGTTCAAATCAAATCCAATTGTATTTGTTACATGCGAATACAACAGGTGTAAACATGTCACTGTCAGATACCTGTTGTATTCAGCGCATGTAACAAATACAATTGGATTTGATTTGAACAATACTTTGCTTTATTTTAGTTATTTTTCAATTACATTTCCCATTGTTGCAATGGGATGTCAGCATAAGTAACATTCTCCACCAGAACAGACTGTATGCGTTCCCTTATGCCAACTGTTGTTTTCAGTCATTTGTTACGGAATGGTAAAAATACTGTTTAAAGATTCGCTGTCACCGTGCCATATTAGCTACAGTAATTAACTGGTGTGTGCGCGTGTGTGTGTGTGTGTGTGTGTGTGTGTGTGTGTGTGTGTGTGTGTGTGTGTGTGTGTGTGTGTGTGTGTGTGTGTGTGTGTGTGTGTGTGTGTGTGTGTGTGTGTGTGTGTGTGTGTGTGTGTGTGTGTGTGTGTGTGTGTGTGTGTGTGTGTGTGTGTGTGTGTGTGTGTGTGTGTGTGTGTGTGTGTTTGCGTGCACATAAATATGTATATCTGTTAAAGAGAGAGAGAGAGTATGCATGTGTTTTCATGTGTATGTGTCTTTTGAGAATGTGTTCACACACCACACGCACGCACGCACGCACGCACGCACGCACGCACGCACGCACGCACGCACGCACGCACGCACGCACACACACACACACACACACACACACACACACACACACACACACACACACACACACACACACACACACACACACACACACACATACAAAGGTTATAGAAATGAAGTGTGAAAATAAAGAAACACCAGAAGCCATACAGATCCATTGCAGCAGTCTGAGAGAGACAGATTTCCCCTCCATCTGGCATAGAGCTGTCCGTGCATCGCGGCGGTGTGGATACGATACGAGAGACAAACAGTGCAGAATAATCAGAGAGACACAGCAGGGACATCTTGTGCATAGAGAATACTGTAGAATACCCTAAAACACTGCTGGCTTAATAAGATACCATTGATATGCTGCAGTGATTCCACATGATCAACCACTGAGGGGATTGGAGAGGAGAGATCTGGAGAGAATGAATGCATAGAAAGGCTATACTTTATTATAAACCGGGTGGTTCGAATCCTGAATGCTGATTGGCTGAAAGCCATGGTATCTCAGACATTATACCACGGGTATACAGGTTATTTTTACTGTTATAACTACATTGGTAAATAGTTTATAATAGCAATAAGGCACCTCGGGCTTTGTGATATATGGCCAATATACCACAGCTAAGGGCTGTATCCAGGCACCAGGCACTCCGCATTGCGTCGCGCTAAGAACAGCGCTTAGCCGTGGTATATTGGCCATATACCAAACCTCCTTGGGCCTTATTGCTTAAATATGCAGTACTGTAGCTGTACAACACGTTGCAGCCAATTTCACAGGCAGCACGAAATACAGCTGTAACCCAACTTATGACAACGTGTTATACGTTAAAATCTTTATTCCGGAACACTCCATTCTATTGTCCCGGGAATATCTAGCTATCACAGATTTACTGTGGACGTAACAGCTATGTACGGCTTTACAGTTGAACTAGAGTTCATGCATTTACATTTGCCTATATTCTCTAACCATGTGTCCTTTAGTGGTGCAACACTGTATGATTTGGTGGACTGATTGATGTATCCTCGTACAGTAGATGCACAAATACATGGAGTGGTTGCTTGATGGACTGGCTGATAGATGAATAGACTGATAGATGGACAGTATGGATCCATGCCCTATGTGACCCACCTTGAAGAAGGTCATGGTGGATCCCTCCTCCACCACTCCATACTCTATCCTTGTCTGCTTGGCCAGGTCGTCAGCTGAGTCGATGGGCGACTCCATCCTCTCCACAGTGAGGAAGGCAGCCAGGTTGGCCGTGTAGGAGGAGATGATTATCAGGGTGAAGAACCACCAGATGCCTCCTACGATCCTGGTGGACAGGGCTTTGGGCATTAACTCAGAGCCTGGTCGGGGGCGAGAGGAGAGGAGCAGAGAGAGGGGTCAGCCCCGGCAGGGTCCTGGAGCCAAGAGGAGAGACCCAGCAACAACCACCAGAGGACCAGGGCCAGCCCAGACCTCGGCATCCCACCGGGTCACTGACAACACGCACATGCACACACACTCGCACGCACGCACAAACGCACGGCATTGCATGGTTGGCCCTGTGATGTGCTTCCGAGCACATGGTGGCAGTTTGAATCAGGCTTTTACTGTGTGGTCTGGCTGCATATTATATGCATATAATTCACTCACACTGGAGCAAACTGTTGATACACCAAAGCTTCTCCACTTTTGAATCCCTAGATGGTTGATTTACATCTGACTCAAAATGTCTCCATGTAGATGGTTAGTTTCCAGGCTATACGCTATTCAGAACTTTTGCCTTTTAGTGTGTTCTTGAGGAGGGGTCTGTGTGAGTGGGTGGAGTGAGGTCTTCCTCTGGGAGTGTTGATTGAGGTCTGACTGGGCAGCGAGAAGATCATTCTCCTCAAGTAGCAATTTAAAGCTGCGACCTCGCACATTCGCTCAAAGGCGATGAACTGTGAGAAAGATAGGAGTATAAGAACTCCACTTCTCTCCTTAGATGCGACTCAATCTCCCACTCATCTCACTCTGCCTCTGCAGTGCCTCTTATAACTTTCTCCCAGTCGGGAGAAATATGGTGAGAGAAAAGAGACCTGACAGCCAGTCCAGTAACATCTGAATTCATGCCCAAAGCCCTGTCCACCAGGGAGAGAGAGAGAGAGAGAGAGAGAGAGAGAGAGAGAGAGAGAGAGAGAGAGAGAGAGAGAGAGAGAGAGAGAGAGAGAGAGAGAGAGAGAGAGAGAGAGAGAGAGAGAGAGAGAGAGAGAGAGAGAGAGAGAGAGAGAGAGAAAGAGCGAGACAGAGAGAGCACTGTGGAGGGGAACAAAGAGAGACACACTGCACTCAACCCGCTCCGCACATCCACCCTCACATCCTCTCATCCCCCACTCTCACAGGTCTCTTCCCATATCTCCTCTCACTCTCCCTGATACTCCTCACCCCCCACCCACCCTCACCAGCCAGACACACAGTGTAACATGATTCAACAGCCACACCATCATTACCCAGGATGCCTTGCAGCCCACACTGCTCATTGGTCAAAGCACTCAGGAAAAAAGACAAACTCAGAAAAGACACAGTAGAGACACATGACATGACCAGGGAAAAAACAGAGACAGCTTTGTGTTCGGTGGAACAACACTGTCTACCAGCTCAGAGACCTTACCCCGTTGAGGCCATTCAACTCTATGTGACAGACCGACCGCCTGGGAGCGGAGCGAGTCAGAGCCAAAGCAACTGAACCTGGTTGGGGCTGACTGTCATGTACCCAAGGTAACGTCATGTCCAAACTGCACATCCCACAGTTTTCTGGGGGCGGGGCCAAGCCGCGGGAGCAGGGGAGCCTCTCTACAGTGTAGGCCAGCGTGGTCGTCACAGAGACGCCATGCAGGCAGGCACAGTGTGCTCCTCTGTCTCAGTCTCGTCCGCTAAAACCCTTCTGCCCTACAGCCACATCTTCTCAACTACAGGACTTAACACCGTTACATTGACAGTTACAGTATATTCTACAGCATACTTTACTACATCAGATACCCTGACAGACCCTTGACACAGTTATGAAAACATTCCAGCAAGCTCTAGAATATCCATTACACATTTAACATGGCCCATACAGGAGCTAACATTTATCAAGCCATGATGCATCTTTAACCTATGCAAAATGTAGAATTGCCTAACACAAATACAGAGGGCAAAAACCTACCCAAATGGGTAACATCATTATACCCACCTGCACAAGGTGGATTAGAGTCCCAAGAGTTCTAACCGTAACATTTTGTCAATTTCAATGTGTAATCTTTTCTTAAAACTCACTCTTACAAATCACAGTATACAAATCTACAACAATTTTACCTGCAAAATAATCACTCAATCAACTTCATTGAAATGAAGGCTTGCATGCTAACTCATTGCATGCAACCAGCCATCAACAACGGCCAGGAAACAAATGTTGTCCAAAAGATTCATATCTGGCCAGAACTTTGCTTAGGAAAGTCATTCCCCTCTATGTTCCATTCCATGGTCCAGATCAGATGAGACCTTCCTGTCATCATCGCTACGGTACCGTAACTAACGCAACTTTCAAATATGTTGCATTACTCAGGGAAGGTAAAAAAAGATGTATTACAAGATGCAGCATATCTGGTCTTGGCATGCAGTCTCAGTCGATATTACAAGTCTAAATGAAATCATTCCATTTCATTTAATGTGATGCCGTACTGCAGGTCCCTTTGTTTTGTTTTGCTTTTCTCAATCTAAAGACGCAGACACTAGTTGAGAAGATATGGCATCGGTTTGGCAGAAGGAAACAAACCAGACTGAGGCAGGCTAAGAGACAGCACACTGTTTTAACTCTCACTCTCTCAACTCTCTCTGCACCTAGCTCTTTACCTTCTGGCACATGGGGGATAGGACTTACCTGTTCTGGAACCTGTGGGGAAGGGAGGGAGTCAGGTGGGGTGGGGTTGGGGACAGAGGAGAGGTACAGTAGATGGGAGATAGGAGAGGGTGGGAGATGATGCAGGAACAGGGAGGAAAAGGCTTGGCTATCCTATCCTCATTCACCAATCAATCAATCACGCTCATCATTCACAATCTCAAGATCTCACCCTGCCAATCCACAGCACACTGTGGACAGACAGACGCAACCAAACCAGTCAGTCAGTCTGCTTCCAGCTACATGCACAGAGGCCCCCATGCATGGTCGTGGGCCTGGTTAAGAGCACGTTTGTTCCCCCAGGAAAATAGTGGGCTGTGTGCTAAAGGGGGGCAGGCAGAGGCGTCTACCTTGCTGCATGAGAGCTCCAACTCCGAACCAGAAACTATTTAGCAGGGTGAAATTGTTTTCCACTACATCTGAGTCGGGGTTGCAGGGGTGGGGGTTATACCACTCGTAGGGACTAAACCTGTGGCAATCGACAGAGAACACACACATACACACGTTTATTTCACTTGTGTTCAGCACTAATAGAATAGACAGACAGTGTTACAGACCAATACTGGCTTGATTTGGCCTACCTGGAGAGATAGGGAAGAGAAACAAAAGTTAGTTAGTCATTGATCACAAGATGTGATACATTTGCATCTTCATATTGGGAAAATATACCACATATATTGCCCTGCAAGGTAACGGTAGAAATTGTTATTGTATGCTAATACATTTTAGTTGTTGTTAGGACAATTAATCAATTAGAGCTTAACGTGTCGGTTAAATGAACAAAAGCTGACAAACAGCAAAATGACGTACATCATCACTTTATATGTCACCCAGGTCTGCTTTGTTATTATCTCTTCAACTGTATCATCTCAACTAGATGACAGATGAAGAATTTAAACAGCCCGTGGGACTGTGGAACGTCTTCTCACCACTTGTCAGCCCAAAACACACTGCTCACATTGACATGCTCATATCAAAGGCAAATTACTCCAGAATTGAATCGATGGGATCAGAAAATAATTTAATTGTCACTTGAGAAAAGCATTAATAATCCTGATAATCTACAGATGGCATTAACATTCAACACATCAAATAGTTCATTCCCATCACGTCTGTCTGTCTGTCTGTCTGTCTGTCTGTCTGTCTGTCTGTCTGTCTGTCTGTCTGTCTGTCTGTCTGTCTGTCTGTCTGTCTGTCTGTCTGTCTGTCTGTCTGACTGTCTGTCTGCCTGACTATCTGTCTCTCTGCCTGCCTGCCTGTCTGACTGCCTGTCTGTCTGCCTGACTATCTGTCTCTCTGCCTGCCTGCCTGCCTGTCTGACTGTCTGACTATCTGTCTGCCTGTCTGTCTGTGTGGTACTCACTCCCACTCACTCCGCTCTGCTTCAACTTCAGCTCAGCTCACTCCTCAAGCAAAGAGATTTCCCATTTATTCACGTTAAATAAAAGTGACATTACATTAGTAAAGGTTGATTGGGCTACAATTAAGCATCCCGACCCCATTTGGTTGTGCTGTAGTTGTGGAATCGTAGGAGTAATATCTTAAGCCAGGCCTCTTTTTTCCCTGGTTGAAGTATATGACAAATCAAATTGAATAGTCGATGGATGTGTTCTGTGGACTTGACTCTCTAGAAACATTTAAACTCCCCAAATTCCAAATTCCACAATAATATCCAATGGAAATGTTTTTGATTTTGCATAAAAAGAATTAAACAGTAGACAATCCAGCATGGTTACTTGTCAGGTTGGTATCATTTTTTTTTTCTTGGTGGCTTTGATATGAAGTTATATATTGGTGACAGCTATATATTGCTACATATTGGTGATAGCATGAAGACATATTACAGTATTGATAATATGACAGCATCAGAACATGCACCAATGTCATGAATAATGGGCTTGGCCATTATAATGTGGTTAGTGCACGCTCCCTATCCCCCATGTCACACTCAAGGAGGTATTCTAGTCCAGCTCCAAGGCCGCTGAACGTCCTTTAGATCCCACCATTCCTTGGCCCTAAATCAATCTGTCTACTCAATTTGCCCCAGATTTGCTTGCTTGTCAGTTTGCAATTCCAAATTGTGTTCATGTGAACTGTGACCTTGGCAAGACGTATGTGACTAGTGACTGGTGCCCCCGGCTGGACCCCCTTAGTGGAGATCTCTCTGAGCAAAGCCAATTACCCCATGCCAGGAACATGGATGAGAACACGGATGAGCCAGCTTGTCATCCTACATCCGTAGCTGGCCTGAGGAGAGGGTGGGGTAAGAGGCAGGGAGTTACCTCACCGCGGTGGGAAAATTAAAACATTCTCATCGCCGTACGAGGAGAACCACTAGCAGCAGCTTAACCTGCCTCTGAAGGTGGCGCTGCCCGGCCACCCCGCCAGCCCCATCCCGTTCAGTTAGCTGTCACTTTGATCCAATTACACCACCCTTACGTTATCTCAGTTCATCAGAGCCGCAGAGGGAGAAACTTTGAGTAAGGTCACCGCTGAGCGGAGAGAGAGGAAGAGGGAGAGGGTGGAGGGCAGACAGGCAGGCAAGAAGGGAACTCAGCAGCAGAGAAGAAACAATGGCAGGCTTTTATCATTTTATAGGATCATCCTGCTGAAAACTCAACAGATGATACGCCTGATAACACCAATGTCAGGGGAGAAGAATGAACACAGAGAGAGCGCTAGAAAGGGGCTGTTGCAGGTCTAGTCTCTTCAATTCTAAATGACTGGGGAAAAGACAAGGCTATATATCTCTATAGGCTTTATATGAACCTTCCAAGCCATCAACAGCTGGGGCTGTTGCCGTAGACTATTCCATACGGCTTGAAAAAATATATTTATATATGTCTGTCTATACACAAACCATGCAACCAATCAGAAAAGCTCAGTCAAATGCTGTTGTTTGCTTCTATTTCCAGGATGATCAAAAATCTATATCTGTAGTTTAGCATTGAGAGGCCGACAAATTGTTTTACATGGGGCTTTTGAGAGCACACTGAGACTCTCATTGTAGTAATGGAGGAGAAATGCATAAGAGTCTAATTGAAATTCCATTACATCCGTTCCCCCTCTACAAATGTAGATAGAATAAGGGATAGGAAATGTGCCTGTTACACAAGCATGTTGTAACATGTTGCAGCTAACGAAGCAGATGGTGATAGACTGTGTATTGAACAAATGATGTACTCTGTTTCACAGTAACACAAACGAAGGAGAGACTGTGTTGTATTGAGGCGGTCTTCTATCCACCAAGCATGTGACATCAGGATGTAACAATAGTCGGAGACCACATCATTAAAAGATTGGCCGACAGAAAGAGAGAGAATCCTGCATACATTTTTGGATAGATTGTTGATGATAAGAGAGCTCATTCGCTCCTCTGCAAGTTTTTATCTTTTAAAATTTCATTTGATAAGGAGGAGGTAGGAAATGAGATTCCCCAAACTGTAACAAGGCGATAATGCACAGAGATGGCGTGGAGGTGGGAGACTGTTTCAGATGTTTCATTTCATCACCTACATAACAAAGGAAGAAGGAACAGCGTAGGAAAGATATTAGAGGACAACAACAATAATAACGCCTACCACAACAACAACAACACCTAACACAACAACAACAACAAAAACAACAACAGCTGGTGATATGAGAAGGGTAAATCATGTAAATACAGTAATGTCCTGGTTTTCCCACTGCATCCTGACAGTGTTTCTAAATATGGCATGTAGATGAGTTTGCCTAGGGGGAGCCTAAACCAGTTCTTATAATGTCACCATACAGCACACACACACACACACACACATTAGCATAAACCCCCTTACACATACAAAGCACACACACAAGCATACATAGATCAATATATCATATATATATCATAGATCATATATATGTACAGTTAGCTTAGTTACCTTTGCAAGAGAACGACTGAGTTTGTGCAACTACACTGTACAGTACATGCATGCTACCGAAGCCCTACCATGCCTAGTGTCTAAACAGAGTGACAGGGATATTTGAACACTTACCCAACAACACTTACTTACTGTGATCATTTAAAAAGATAGGTGCATATTCTGAACCAACTTAGATGCCAGTTGCAGCGTTTTATTCTCTTGCGTGATCATATCGCCAGTAACATTGGAAAACACACGTGTATTAACTGTAAAACTGTTTTGGGTGTACAACTGAAAGAGTTACGCTCCCCCAAAAGTCTTAGAGTTAACATCAACTTTTCTTTGTCTTCTTCTCCAGCGTGCCTCAAACGCCGGCCCTAGTCGGGTGAGAGCAACCAGATCAAGGGGAGAGATACAAGACCATGGTGCTTGTCTATGGAGCAGCAAGAGGAACTGCCCCCCCCCCACCCACACACACACACACACACACACACACACACACACACACACACACACACACACACACACACACACACACACACACACACACACACACACACACACACACACACACACACACACACACACACACACACACACACACACACACACACTAACACTGGTACCCTTTTTTTCCTTGTACAAGCTACTGTGATATGTAGTTGTCCTACCTAGCTATCTTGAGATGAACACAATAACTGTAAGCCGCTCTGGATAAGAGCGTCTGCTAAATTACTCAAATGTAAATGCCAAGGCCTCCCGGGTGGCGCAGTGGTTAAGGGCTGTGCCATCTGAGACTCTGGGTTCGCGCCCAGGCTCTGTCGTAACCGGCCGCGACCGGGAGGTTCGTGGGGTGACGCACAATTGGCCTAGCGTCGTCCAGGTTAGGGAGGGGTTGGCCGGTATGGATGTCCTTGTCTAACCAAGGTTGCCTGGTGCACTGTGTTTCCTCCGACACATTGGTGCGGCTGGCTTCCGGGTTGGATGCGCGCTGTGTTAAGAAGCAGTGTGGCTTGGTTGGAGGACACATGACTTTCAACCTTCGTCTCTCCCGAGCCCGTACGGGAGACAAGATAGTAGCTACTAAAACAATTGGATACCACGAAATTGGGGAGAAAACAGGGTGAAAAAATAAATAATAATAAATAAATAAATAAAATGTAAATGTTAAAATGTCAAACTGCACTACTTTCCCATGCCTGAGAACTAAGCCTGAACAAAGCAAACAAAAGATACACAACACATTAAAACGTACTTTGCTTAGCATTACACCATCCACAATGCCATTGCTCTTATTTCAATAATAATATCCAGCCTCTAAGGTCAAGATGACAATATAAGAATGAAATGCACTACTACTGGTCAAAAATCATATTAACCAATATGGTATCCATCAAAATAAAATATCACCACAAAACAGTTTATCACGTGTAAACGCTAAATGACATTTAAATCTTCTACACTACATCATGATTGAATATTTCAATAAAATGTTAGCGTTCTGTCACGACTTCTTCTCTCTTCTTGTTCGAGTGGCGTTCGGCGGTCGACGTCACCGGCCTTCTAGCCATCACCGATCCACTTTTCATTTTCCGTTTGTTTTTTTGTCTTTGATTTTTTACACACCTGGTTTCAATTCCCCCATTACATGTTCATTATTTAACCCTCTGGTTTCCCCCATGTTTGTGTGCGTGTTTGTTTTATTGTGAAGGCTGGATCTGACGGCTGGTATGTTGTTGCCGGGTTTTGTTATTACGCCCATTTATTTCGTGGTACCTGTATTTTTCCCGCACCATAGTATTGTGTTATACTGGTGTTATCTTGTATTAAATACCTTGTTTCTCCACCAGTGGACCAGTGACTGCATCTGAAATGGCACCCTATTCCTTATATAGTGCACTTCTTTTGACCAGAGCCCCATGGGCCCAGACCAAAAGCAGTGCATCATATAGGAAATATGGTGCCATTTCAGACACAGCCAGTTATTAGGTATCAGAGGGCTATGCTGACTCAACGTGTGCACAAGGTCAGATGCTGATAACTTGTCAATCAACTAATCCTGATGAGTTTGACAACACACACACCAGCTGACATCAAGATCTAACACACACCAGCTGACCTCAAGATCTAACACACACCAGCTGACCTCAAGATCTAAGACACACCAGCTGACCTCAAGATCTAAGACACACCAGCTGACCTCAAGATCTAACACACACCAGCTGACCTCAAGATCTAACACACACCAGCTGACCTCAAGATCTAAGCTGACACACCACACAAGCTGACCTCAAGATCTAACACACACCAGCTGACCTCAAGATCTAACACACACCAGCTGACCTCAAGATCTAACACACACCAGCTGACCTCAAGATCTAACACACACCAGCTGACCTCAAGATCTAACACACACCAGCTGACCTCAAGATCAACACACACAAGCTCTCAAGATCACACACCAGCTGACCTCAAGATCAACACACACCAGCTGACCTCAACACACACCAGCTGACCTCAAGATCTAACACACACCAGCTGACCTCAAGATCTAACACACACACCAGCTGACCTCAAGATCTAACACACACCAGCTGACCTCAAGATCTAACACACACCAGCTGACCTCAAGATCTAACACACACCAGCTGACCTCAACATCTAACACACACCAGCTGACCTCAACATCTAACACACACCAGCTGACCTCGCCTCCTGACAACAAACATAACATCCTCACTCTTCATACCCTCTCTTCAGTTCTCCAATAATCCTACAAAACCCCACTCTCTCTATACTGGACAAACAAGTGATCAACCTTATAAATGACCAAGCTTTTTAAATTGTCAGCCACCTCTGTCCTTTTTCCAAGTTACTGTCATAACTAGCAGGTTCTTACTGTGCTGATATTATTCCTATGTAGATTCTATGACCCGGTATGTTTGAGGCAAGGTGGAGAAAAGAAAAGACAGTAGTGACTTTGAGACACTGGAGACAACAGGGGGGGCAGCAGCCGTTCACACCAACGAGCACACATACATACACACATACAGTACCAGTCAAATGTTTGGACACACCTACTGCACTCACTCAAGGGTTTTTCTTTATTTTATATATATCGATATGACGAAGTGTTTCATCAGATGACCTGGCCTCCACACGCACCCGACCTCAACCCAATTGAGATGGTTTGGGATGAGTTAGACCGCAGATTGAAGGAAAAGCAGCCAAGCATAAGTTGGAAAAGCATTCCAGGTGAAGCTGGTTGAGAGAATGCCAAAAGTGTGCAAAGCTGTCATCAAGGCAAAGGGTGGCTACTTTGAAGAACCTCAGATATAAAATATATTTGGATTTGTTTAACACTTTTTTGGTTATTACATGATTCCATATGTGTTATTTCATAGTGTTGATGTCTTCACTATGTAGAAAATAGTAAAAATAAAGAAAAACCCTGGAATGAGTAGGTGTGTCCACACTTTTGACTGGTACCCTACATACACACAGTCCTGAAACGGCTGGTTTAACTTTTCTGATCGTAAGGTTTGTGTTTGTGTGTATTATCTCCTGAGCAGCAGATAGTTGTGGCAGACCGGGGAACAGCAGTGATGTGTGGAGACACAGAGACTTCCCAGGAATCACTTAACAGCAGCTGCCTGTTGCCTCTCTAGAGCAGCCTGCCGATAGGGAACACTCAGCCCTCCCTCCATTATACTGGGAGAGAAGGCTGAAAGGGAACCATAGGGAACTGTCTTCGTGTGTTGGAAAATCTACTTTCCCCAGATATATAGACTTTTATCTATGTACCTTTTTCTTCAAAGTTGGTTGCATTATTAAACGTTTGAGTGAATGTGTTTCTGAGTTTTTCAGTATGGGGCTTGGCTATAAAGTCTCTGTCATCTGAGTAAGTAGGTGACGATAAACTATCAGATATTGTCCACTTAGTGTCAAGATCGTAACATAATCACAGAGAGGTTATCCTGTTAGTCAGATGGAGCAAGGTTAAATAATTAAGACGTTGGCATATAATAGTGTGTCAATGAATTTTCGGTGATCACTGGAACTGACATGTTACCTGGCTATGACAAACAGCACACAACTGACACCCAAGTAAGCCAGCAGAATATACATCCAGATATCAGGTGAGAGGGGGTTGAGAAAGGAGAAGACCCCAGGGTTGGTTCCGTTGGGCTTGCGGTAGAGGATACTTATCCCCAGTGTCATGAAGGGCTTGGAGAAGTCGATGACCTTCTCCCTCACGTAGGTGATGGCCAGGGGAGCCACTGCCAGATCAGCTTTCTGTCAACAGACAACATAAAAGGGAAGAAGGATAGGCTGTAAGTCAGAGACGCAGGAAGCGTTTAGAGCCAATCAAATTAAGAAAACAGGGCCTTTACACATCACAGAGTCTGTCCCACGGCACTTAGGAGGAAATTTAGAGCCCTTCTAGCTCTTGCTCTCTCTCTCTCTCTCTCTCTCTCTCTCTCTCTCTCTCTCTCTCTCTCTCTCTCTCTCTCTCTCTCTCTCTCTCTCTCTCTCTCTCTCTCTCTCTCTCGCTCTCTCTCCCTCTCTCTCTCTCTCCCTCACTCTCAGTCTCTCTCTCCCTCACTCTCAGTCTCTCTCTCCCTCTCCCTCTCTCCCTCTCTCTCCGTCTCTCTCTCCCACTCTGTCTTTCTCTCCCTCTCTCTCACTCGCTCCTCCACACACTCTCCCTCACAACCTCCCTCCCTTTTTACACGCTCTTTCTATGCCTCCATCTCACATACATCCTTTCCTTGTCTGACGTTGAACCTAAACTAAGGCAACCCCCCCTCCCTCTACCCCAGAGGATGGATGGTCCTATCGACCACAGTCACTAGGACAGAGGAGTGTCTAGGTAGAGGAGGGAGGGCGTGAGCGATGGAAGAAATTGTTCCCAGAAAACAAGATAATGTTCAACCATCACCATACTCATAAGAACACAGACATCTACATTTTATATCGTGTCTCTGATTGTTATTTCATAACAACCCTATTTCTTCACAACACCGAATCAGGGGTTCTACTTTTTTATCTTCATTCTTCCACAGCCTCATCACTCATATTCCATCCATACGTATCCCTCTGCCATGGCTCAGAGTGTGAGTCCTTCTTTCATGTTAATACAGTATGTTGAACGTGACCTTTCAATCACATCTGAAACGTCCCAACCAATCCGGTCTCTCTATGTGGGGTTAAACCTCTGTGTGGTTGATCAATCTGCAGCTCCATTGTGACACAGGTACATGCTAAACACTGACAGCAAGGTCAGCAACATCATTTCACAATGACATATCCTGTTTGTCCCCATCAAGGTTGTCATACATCAATCTAGATTGAATGAGGTGGTTTGGTCCCAGCCACTATAATGTATGAAGAACTATTTCTGATATTAAACAGGACATCATATGTAGTCATACGAGGTGTCTGTCTATATCTGTTCCATGTCATTTAGGGCCACATGACGTGACGCAATACGATTTAGATCACTTCATGTAGCTCATGAATAGGTCCTATGTCAACTGAATGTATCCAGGTGCATCTACAGTTCTCTAGTTCTATGACTCGAAGCATTAGTCAGAGGACACCAGTGATTTCCTTCAACTCCATTTGATTGGATATGTTCAGCTTCTTCAACTCAATTCACCATGTCCTGGTGAGCCGAGCGAGTGTAGACTCCTGTGAAGGGTTGTCCAGGCAAATTACTGTCTGTTTTGTCCACCATAGATCCTGCTTGCCTACAGTATATATAAGTCCCAAATGCCGCCCTATTCCCTATAAAGTGCACTACGTTAGAGCTCTGGTCAAAAGTAGTGCACTACAGCATGTAGGAAATAGGGTGCCATTTGGGATACATTGTTTGCTGTCTAGAGATTTACTTTCCCTTTTGTACATTGTTACAACACTGTATATATATATACATAATAGGACATTTGTCCTTTTGGAACTTCTGTGAGTGGAATGTTTACTGTTCATTTTTATTGTTTATTTCACTTTTGTATATTATCTACCTCACTAATGTTAACATATGTTTCCCATGCCAATAAAGCCCCTTGAATTGAATTGAATAGGTGGGTCTATATCTACATAACGGCCAACGCTCCAATCACCTCACAGGAATTGTGCCCTGTGTATGTCAAATCCCTGGGATCCCTCTCCCTTCAGCCTCCGCATGATCAAAACAAACATGGCCGTTGGTCCAGTGTACCACAGTTGAGGGAGATGCAGTGTTATTTAATGGGGTCAGATATTGAGCATTGGCTGCGGCGAGCCTGTTATTTTTCTGCCTGCCTGTGCACAGCTTATACAATCCTGGTCTTACTTTGTCAAACTTAATGATATAGTCCGTGGGCAGTGTGTATGTGTGAGAGTGTGTGTGTGTGTGTGTGTGTGTGTGTGTGTGTGTGTGTGTGTGTGTGTGTGTGTGTGTGTGTGTGTGTGTGTGTGTGTGTGTGTGTGTGTGTGTGTGTGTGTGTGTGTGTGTGTGTGTGTGTGTGTGTGTGTGTGTGTGTGTGTGTGTGTGTGTGTGTGTGTGTGTGTGCTTGTTTGTTTTAATAAGCTCTGCAGTGGAAACAAGTCAAGCCAGAATCCTTGCTGTACACCAGGTCAGGAACCAGGTATGGAGCTGATGTCTCTCTGTCTCTACCTCTCTACCTCTCTATTTCTTTGTCATTGTCCCTCTCTCTCTCTCTCTAAGCCAAAAACATGTTTGTCATACAAAATGCAACTATACTAACCCTTGTCACACACACATCAGACAGAATACATTCCCTCATACCCCCTCTAGCTGTTTACCACCTCATTAATTAAACTTTAATCATTTACATAGATCATTTCCCAGTAGTGAGGTAGGTCCAGACTCACGTGGTCGATCAGCTCCTTGACCATGCCGTTCCACTGGCCCGTGGTCTCGTCCTGGGCCCCATAGCGGCCGTCCTCCACCAGACGCAACTCGTAGGTGAACCCCAGGATGCTAGCCAGCTCCCTCAGCAGGTCGATGCAGTAACCCTCAAAGCGGTCGTTACCGTAAAGGGGCTTGTCTGACTTCTTGAACATCACATAGGGCTCCACCTGTTAGGTTGGAGAGAGGACAGGGGTGGACGAACACTGGATCAGTCTCTGGAGGTAAGGATTAGTATCTTTTCCACTCTGATAAGGTCTTTCTGTGAGTGTGCTTGATGTGTGAGATATGCTCAAAGCCTGACGTGCCTGGACACACACTGGCTACAGGAGAGAGGGAGGGGAACAGAGGGGGAAGGACCACTGCTGCTAAAACCAGGAGGGTGTGTGTGTGAGAGTGTGTGTGTGTGTGTGTGTGTGTGTGTGTGTGTGTGTGTGTGTGTGTGTGTGTGTGTGTGTGTGTGTGTGTGTGTGTGTGTGTGTGTGTGTGTGTGTGTGTGTGTGTGTGTGTGTGTGTGTGTGTGTGTGTGTGTGTGTGTGTGTGTGTGTGTGTGTGTGTGTGTGTGTGTGTGTGTGTGTGTGTGTGTGTGTGTGTGTCTGTGGAGTATTGGGATGCAGTCTCAGAAATGTGGCACAAGGTACATGGAGTGATGGAAGCATGACCATAATAAGAGATAATCCTCCATATCTCTGACTCAGTCCTCCCCTCCTCTCCTCTAAGGCTGAACATGCTGGCTGGGGGCCTGTCCCTGTCCCTGTCCCTGTCCCTGGCTCTCAGGCCACCAGATGCTTTGTAAATAAGATCAGAGATGCTGATAAACTGACACAAAAGAACAGGAGCCAGCACATCCTCTTTGTTAGTACGAACAGCTGGGGAGATTACTAATGTCCTCTTTCACGCTCTGGATCCTCTCTTCCCCTCCCTTTCTCGTTCGCTGCCTCTCACTCTCACTCTCTCTTTTTCTCTACCCCACTCACCCTTTATCTACTATATCTCTCTCTCATGTCTCTCTCTCTTTCTAACCCTCTCTTCCCTCTACCCCCATCTCTCTCAGTAAAATCAGGCAGAGAATATATTATCAAACAGGTGTTGTTTACCATGTAATTGTGGCATGCCACGGTACAAACAAAATCATGTTGGATCTCAACCAGCTTTCACACATTTTACTGGCTCAGAGATTTTATGAGAAGAATGTGCTAACACATATAGTAGCATTTATTGGTCAGTGGTGGAAAAAGTACTCAAATGTCATACTTTAAAAAATAAAAAGTTTTAAAAAATTACTAAAAAAATGACTCAAGTAAAAGTTTAAGTCACCCAGTAAAATACTACTTGAGTAAAAGTCTAAAAGTATTTGGTTTTAAGTATATTTAAGTATCAAAAGTAAATGTAATTTAAAAAATATACTTAAGTATCAAAAGTACAAGTAAAAGTATAAATAATTTAAAATGGCTTATATTTTGCAAACCAGACAGCCCAATTTTCTGTTTTTGGTATTATTTACAGATAGCCAAGTTCACACTACAACACGCAGACATCATTTGCAAATGAAGCTTTTGTGTTTCATGAGTCCACCGAATCAGAGGCCATAGGGATTCCCAGAGATGTTCTCTTGATAAGTGCGTGAATTGGGTCATTTTCCTGTCCTGCTAAGCATTCAAAATGTAACAAGTACTTTTGGATGACATGGAAAATGTATGGATTAAAAAGTACATTCTTTTCTTTAGGAATATAGTGAAGTAAAACTTGTCAAGAATATAAATAGTAAAGTACAGACACCAGAAAAACCTACTTAAGTAGTACTTTAAAGTAGTTTTACATAAGTACTTTACACCACTGCTATTGGTAAAGATACTGTAAAAGAGGGTTATATCACCCTTCGCCCCCAAACACTTCTCATTCTCAGTCTATAACAGCCTCTACATATTCAGAATTAATATCAGCCACTGCCATTTATTGACAATGTTGTGCTTTTAGACAGTCACAGACAATCTAGCTGTTACATATAGTATCTGACAGTGCCTGAGCACACCTACTGTAGGGTGCTATACAGGGCTCCGTTTAATGATTAAACCTTGATGAAAGAATGGTTCAAAAAGTACTGTCCACATTATGGCTCAATTCGAGAGGGACTCAATTCAATAGGGACTCAATTCAAGAGGGACACACACACACACACACACACATAGGCATGCGCACACAGCAGGTCAGAAATAGTGTGCACTAGGTCTACTGGGCCTTTATCTTCTCTAAAAGCAGCAAAAGTGTCTTCTATTCCACAATATCTCAGTCAAATAACCCACCAAGCTGTTAGAATCTGGAAGCCCTGTTTAAGTATGTGTGTATCACCATGGAAATGGAGCCGTGGTACTATACAGACTGAGAGTGAATGACTGTGCATGGCGGTCTGTTTTTCAAACCCACACATACGCTTTCCTTTCACACTGACTCATCCAAACACAAACCAAGAGAGACCGACATTAGAACTAATGAATTACTGACATTGCATTGAGACATAGTCCAATATTGGATTCTTTAGTGGGTCAAGCTGCATGTCTATTGTCTTTCTCCCAATAATGAATTTTTGGGTGTTTTAGAGTAATATCTGAAAGTCTTAGACCTTGAAAAATCTCTTCAGTCTGAGGCTGTGAGGTGAAAGGCTTTGTGAAACACTGAGGCTATCCAACATACAATAGAAGTAGCAAAACATCATATACATTGCATTCGGCAAGTATTCAGGCCCCTTGACTTTTCCTATATGTTGTTACGTTACAGCCTTATTCTCATCAATCTACACCCCATAATGACAAAGCGGAAACAGGATTTTAGACATTTTTACAAATGTATAAAACATTTTTTTAAATAAATACATTATTTATACAAGTACTCAGACTCTTTGCTATGAGACTCAAAATTGAGCTCAGGTGCATCCTGTTTCTATTGATCATCCTTGAGATGTTTCTACAACTTGATTAGAGTCCACCTGTGTTAAATTCAATTGATTGGACATGATTTGGAAAGGCACACACCTGTCTATATAAGCTCCCAAAGTTGACAGCGCATGTCAGAGCAAAAACCAAGCCATGAGGTCGAAGGAAGCTCCGAGACAGGATTGTGTCGAGGCACAGATCTGGGGAAGGGTACCAAGAAAATAACAAATTGGCCTCCATTCTTAAATGGAAGAAGTTTAGAGCCACCAAGACTGAGCAATCGGGGGAGAAGGACATTGGTCAGGGAGGTGACTAAGAACCCGATGGTCACTGGGACAGAGCTCCAGAGTTTCTCTGTGTAGATAGGAGAACCTTCCTGGAGGACAACCATCTCTGCAGCACTCCACCAATCAGGCCTTTATGGTAGAGTGGCCAGACTGAAGCCACTCCTCAGTAAAAGGCACATGACAGTCCACTTGGAGTTTCCCAAAAGGCACCTAAAGAACTCTCAGACCATGAGATATGAGACTCTCTGGTCTGATGAAACCAAGATTGAACTCTTGGGCCTGAATGCCAAGCGTCACGCCTGAAGGAAACCTGTGGGGATGTTTTTCAGCGGCAGGGACTGGGAGTCTAGTCAGGATCGAGGGAAAGATGAATGGAGCAAAGTACAGAGAGATCCTTGCTGAAAACCTGCTCCAGACTGGGGTGAAGGCTCACCTTCCAACAGGACAATGACGGTAAGCACACAGCCAAAACAACACAGGAGTGGCTTCGGGACAAGACTCTGAATGTCCTTGAGTGGCCCAGCCAGGGCCCGGACTTGAACCCGATTGAAAATCTCTAGAGAGATCTGAAAATAGCTGTGCAGCGACACTCCCCATCCAACCTGACAGAGCTTGTGAGGATCTCCAAAGAAGAATGGAAGAACCTCCCCAAATACAGGTGTGCCAAGCTTGTAGCATCATACAGTCTAAAGACTGTAATAGCTGCCAAAGGTTCTTCAACAAAGTACTGAGTAAAGGGTCTGAAAACTTATGTAAATGTCATATTTCAGTTTATTATTTTTTCTTAGGAAAAAAAAAAAAAAAAAACTATTTTTGCTTTGTCATTATGGGGTATTGGTGTAGATTGATGATAAAAAATAAACAATTGAATACATTATTAGTATAAGGTTGTAACGTAACAAAATGTGGAAAAAATCAACGGGTCTTAATACTCTCTGAATGCACTGTACATACCAAGTGATATAACTGATTGCTTTGGTTTGGTGAGATTATTCTCTGACCACTACAACAATCTTACGTCAGGGAATTGAAAGGGATCAATAATATAGCCGACTAGCCTAATGATCTGCTATCCAACTCAAAGAGATGCCTCTTTCTCTCTCTTTCTCCCCCTCTTTCTATGTCTTGTTTTCTCTCTCTCTCTCCCTCCAACACTTTCTATCTTCTTCACTAGCTTTCTCTTTCTCTCTTGTCTCCTATATTAGTCTATTTAAACACTCTCTATCTATCTATCTATCTATCTATCTATCTATCTATCTATCTATCTATCTATCTATCTATCTATCTATCTATCTATCTATCTATCTATCTATCTATCTATCTATCTATCTATCTATCTATCTATCTATCTATCTATCTATCTATCAGCAACTCTCCTCTCTCCTCCTCTCTCTGTTTATAACCTAGTCAGAGGAGTGGTGTTGAGCGAGCTAAAAGGAGGGCATTTAAGGGCATAAAGGTGCGATGCATGATGGGTAGTCTGGCAAAGCCACCTGAAGTTTAACTTTGAAGCGGACATGACCTCTGTGCAGTGTACTCAGAAAGTATTTGATGTATAGTATTTGAAAGGGGGAAAGATTTAGTAAACCAATTAAGAACATCTAGAAATCAGAGCAGGTGGTGAGAGAGAGAAAGAAAGAGAAAGAGAGCGAGAGAGAGAGAGAGAGAGAGAGAGAGAGAGAGAGAGAGAGAGAGAGAGAAAGAAAGAGAAAGAGAGCGAGAGAGAGAGAGAGAGAGAGAAAGAGACAAAGAGACAAAGAGAGAGAAGACACTGACAAAGGCGACCTAAAAGCTTCTATAAAGCTACTATAAACCTAACAGAGAATTGAACATTTTACGTTTAAATCAAATACCCTGCTCATTCATGCAGTCAAATGACTAGTGGCCTCATGGGTGGAATGTAGGTCACTTAGAAATGTCCTTGTTTTTGAAAGAAAAAAAAAATATATATATATATATATTTTTTTTTTAAATTTACCCCCTTTTTCTCCCCAATTTCGTGGTATCCAATTGTTAGTAGCTACTATCTTGTCTCATCGCTACAACTCCCGTACGGGTTCGAGAGAGACGAAGGTTGAAAGTCATGCATCCTCCGATACACAACCCAACCAAGCCGCACTGCTTCTTAACACAGTGTGCATCCAACCCGGAAGCCAGCCACACCGATGTGTCGGAGAAAACACTGTGCACCTGGCAACCTTGGTTAGCGCGCATTGCGCCCGGCCCGCCACAGGAGTCGCTGGTGCGCGATGAGACAAGGTTATCCCTACCGGCCAGGCCCTCCCTAACCTGGACGACGCTATGCCAATTGTGCGTCGCCCCACGGACCTCCCGGTCGCGGCCGGTTACGACAAAGCCTGGGCGCGAACCCAAGAAAAGCATTTTTTTTGTCCTTTAAAATAACATCAAATAGATCATAAATACAGTGTAGACATTGTTAATATTATAAATTACTATTGTAGCTGGAAAGGGCTGACTTTTAATGGAAAATCTACATTGGCGTACAGAGGCCCATTATCAGCAACCATCACTCCTGTGTTCCAATGGCACGTTGTTTAGTTCATCCAAGTTTATGTATAATTTTTTAACAGACGGAAATCTGGTGTTTCTTTGTCAAACGTCTTTGTTATATTTCAGTCTTCTGTGATGTATTTAAAGTGTATTATTGGGATGCTAACAAAACAATTACACATTTCAACTCTATATCTGACATGGTACAGGTGTCTTATTTTTTAAGCCCATAACCATGTGTGTCAGGACTTCTACCGAAGGTGGCTCCTCTCCCTGTTCGGGCGGCGCTCGGCGGTCGGCGTCGCGGGACTGCTAGCCATCACAGATCCCTTTTTCCTTTTCTGTTTGTTTTGTCTTTGGTTCTTTTTCACACCTGGTTTCATCTGTGTTAATATCTGTGTGTATAATTGTACCTGTTGCCTGCCTAAGTTTGTGAAGGGATTAGTCTTTTATTGTGATGTGACCGGTTGGATTTACCGTTATTTGTTTCCACGGTTACGTAAAGTGTGTCAGAACTTTGTTTGTTCCTCCATGCGTTTTGCACGGGTTCTCTGTTAACGAGGGCGTTGTCCTTTTCGATTGTGCCATTCCTGTGTTGGTGGACGGTCTCCTACACCAACCACCTAGACGCACCTTATCACAATGTGCGTGAGGTGTATACTTTGGTTTCAAAGTAGGTATGTTTACGACTACCAAGAAACACTGTGTGACCCTGATTCAGCCCACTGCAGTAAAAGGTTAAGAAGGCAGAACCACAACTTCTCATACAACAACGATAGGGGCTAACGAGTAGTCAAGAATAAGTACCAATGTAAAACATTCACCTATGAGGACATCAATTGTAACATACATGAATGCCCCAGCATGCTAATAAGGTTTGTTTGTAATGGACGTGGACAGGCCTTTAGCCCCCCTCCAACTGTTAGACATAAACTGTAATCTCCTCTCTCTGAATAGGCCTCTTTCTCAGTGCTGCAATGTTTGTCATTGGAATATGTGTTATCTAACACAATGAGCACAATGTAGCTATTGTCAGCCCGTTAGCAGCGTATAACCTCTCACCTTCTGTCAACTGTGAAAGAGCGTAATTATCATAATCAGGCAGTGGGCCCATTAACACCTAACACTGTTTTATTAGTCTGCCTGTCTGTCCATAGGACAACAAATTAAAGTATTATCCAACACTGATTTTTCACCATGATTATATTATTTTCAATGTGGTCCTGAATACATTCTGAGGGAAAAGTTCTTCCCTGGAAATTGAATTATGAGCGGATAACAGCGCTTTAATCCCAATTAATCATATAAACACAGTGTCCGTGTATGCGTGCCTGCGGGTGCATGTGTTTGTGCAGACACGCTTTGTGTGTGTGTGTGTGGGGGGAGGGCTGAGGTCAGAGCCACAGGAAGTGTCTGACAACATTACACGCTAGCTACACGCTACAAGGTCTTACATGCCACCTCCTGATCCTGTCTCCTGTTGTGATCCTCCACAGATGGAGAACGAGAAGCATCTTTCATTTCAAACAGTGAGGGAGGAAAGAAAATCTAAACACGCTAGCTAGCTATCTCTGTGTCGCGAAGCTTATTAAAGTACTTCTGTATTTATACTGCTGATCTGGAGAGTCACTCACCCTTGAATGCTAAATCACCTTGATTCTTCTAAAATGGATTTTGTGTCCCAATGATATTGGCTCATTTGAGCATTTATTGTATATTTATAATGATTGGGTCAGTATGCTACGAGGCTACCGCCTAGAGCAAAAAACAAAGAGGCCCACTCAGTGCTCTCTACGTGTCATGTAGAGTCATGGAAGACTTCCCATAGGCTCACTGCTTAATCAAAGTTTAACTCGAAGAATCGGAAATGGTCAAACTATAAATAATTATGAACAATTGTGAAATACCCAATTAATACTAGAGTATATATGATGTTTATGAAATTGATTTGAAATCATTCTGATTTCAAAGTCAATTAGTGAAGATAAAGAGTAGCTTGAATGTCTGTACCTTGAACAGCCATGAAGACTATATGAAGAGACAGCATAGAAAGTAGATAATAAGCTTGAAAGGTTGACTAGTCTATTAATTTATTTAGATCCCCTTTACCTGTTACCTTAGTAACAACTCCTTATTATTGGGCACTTGAAGCACTGTGAAAAAACTCTGACAAATCAGATTGCGCTACATGGGGAAAAAGGTTTATTATATAGTGCAAACAAAGCTGATTCTCTCTCTCTCTCTCTCTCTCTCTCTCTCTCTCTCTCTCTCTCTCTCTCTCTCTCTCTCTCTCTCTCTCTCTCTTTCTCTCTCATTTGTGACTCCTTTGATCCTCAGGGAGCCCGACAGAGCGTGTGTGGATTTGTACCTTTTAATTCAACCCGATCTCTCATCTCACTCTCTAAAAGTCTCACATCAAATTCTGTTTCAATTAAATGTTCTTTATGTCTGGCATACTAAACACATATTGGCAGAGACGAGCCCATCCCACAGGGGAAACAAGGCTATAGGAGGTGTGATCTGTTGGTGAGCACTACTCGATTGGTTCCAGGGTCTCTCTCTCCTCAGTCAAAATCACACGTCATGGAACACATAGGACTCTGCCTAATCAAAGTCATCACATAGGACTACTGCTAATCAAAGTCATGGAACACATAGGACTACTCTCTCTCATGGAACACATCTACTGCCTAATCAAAGTCATGGAACACATCTACTGCCTAATCAAAGTCATGGAACACATAGGACTCTGCCTAATCAAAGTCATGGAACACATCTACTCTAATCAAAGTCTGGAACACATCTACTCCTAATCAAAGTCATCTCTACTGCCTAATCAAAGTCATGGAACACAAAGGACTACTGCCTAATCAAAGTCATGGAACACATAGGACTACTCTAATCAAAGTCATGGAACACATAGGACTACTGCCTAATCAAAGTCATGGAACACAAAGGACTACTGCCTAATCAAAGTCATGGAACACATAGGACTACTGCCTAATCAAAGTCATTACTGCTAATCAAAGTCATGGAACACATAGGACTACTGCCTAATCAAAGTCATGGAACACAAAGGACTACTGCCTAATCAAAGTCATGGAACACATAGGACTACTGCCTAATCAAAGTCATGGAACACAAAGGACTACTGCCTAATCAAAGTCATGGAACACAAAGGACTACTGCCTAATCAAAGTCATGGAACACATAGGACTACTGCCTAATCAAAGTCATGGAACACATAGGACTACTGCCTAATCAAAGTCATGGAACACTCATTTCAAAGTGACTCCTTTGATCCTCAGGAACACAAAGGCCCAAAGACAGAGCGTGTGGGATTTGTACCTTTTAATTCAACCTGATCGGCGACTCATAGATCACGCAACCGTAGTAAATAAAAGTCTCACATCAAATTCTGTTTCAATTAAATGTTCTTTATGTCTGGCATACTAAACACATATTGGCAGAGACGAGCCCATCCCACAGGGGAAACAAGGCTATAGGAGGTGTGATCTGTTGGTGAGCACTACTACGATTGGTTCCAGGGTGTGATTATTCGTGTTGTATGTATGTAATGTGTCAGAGAAGAAGAGCATAGTGCAACCTTATCAGTAGCAAAATGTCACACGTGTGATGTGGAATCATGGAACACATAGGACTACTGCCTAATCAAAGTCATGGAACACATAGGACTACTGCCTAATCAAAGTCATGGAACACATAGGACTACTGCCTAATCAAAGTCATGGAACACATAGGACTACTGCCTAATCAAAGTCATGGAACACATAGGACTACTGCCTAATCAAAGTCATGGAACACATAGGACTACTGCCTAATCAAAGTCATGGAACACATAGGACTACTGCCTAATCAAAGTCATGGAACACATAGGACTACTGCCTAATCAAAGTCATGGAACACATAGGACTACTGCCTAATCAAAGTCATGGAACACAAAGGACTACTGCCTAATCAAAGTCATGGAACACATAGGACTACTGCCTAATCAAAGTCATGGAACACATAGGACTACTGCCTAATCAAAGTCATGGAACACAAAGGACTACTGCCTAATCAAAGTCATGGAACACATAGGACTACTGCCTAATCAAAGTCATGGAACACATAGGACTACTGCCTAATCAAAGTCATGGAACACATAGGACTACTGCCTAATCAAAGTCATGGAACACAAAGGACTACTGCCTAATCAAAGTCATGGAACACATAGGACTACTGCCTAATCAAAGTCATGGAACACATAGGGCTACTGCCTAATCAAAGTCATGGAACACATAGGACTACTGCCTAATCAAAGTCATGGAACACAAAGGACTACTGCCTAATCAAAGTCATGGAACACAAAGGACTACTGCCTAATCAAAGTCATGGAACACATAGGACTACTGCCTAATCAAAGTCATGGAACACATAGGACTACTGCCTAATCAAAGTCATGGAACACATAGGACTACTGCCTAATCAAAGTCATGGAACACATAGGACTACTGCCTAATCAAAGTCATGGAACACAAAGGACTACTGCCTAATCAAAGTCATGGAACACATAGGACTACTGCCTAATCAAAGTCATGGAACACATAGGACTACTGCCTAATCAAAGTCATGGAACACATAGGGCTACTGCCTAATCAAAGTCATGGAACACATAGGACTAATGCCTAATCAAAGTCATGGAACACAAAGGACTACTGCCTAATCAAAGTCATGGAACACATAGGACTACTGCCTAATCAAAGTCATGGAACACATAGGACTACTGCCTAATCAAAGTCATGGAACACATAGGACTACTGCCTAATCAAAGTCATGGAACACATAGGACTACTGCCTAATCAAAGTCATGGAACACATAGGACTACTGCCTAATCAAAGTCATGGAACACATAGGACTACTGCCTAATCAAAGTCATGGAACACATAGGACTACTGCCTAATCAAAGTCATGGAACACATAGGACTACTGCCTAATCAAAGTCATGGAACACATAGGACTACTGCCCAATCAAAGTCATGGAACACATAGGACTACTGCCTAATCAAAGTCATGGAACACATAGGACTACTGCCTACTAATCAAAGTTAAACTCTTACAGTTAGAAATGGTCAAACTAGAAATAATGATGAACAATTAAATAAATAAACAAAAAAATAATAAACTAATACTACAGAAACCCTATTTATGAAATATACACTATATATACAAAAGTATGTGGACACCTCTTCAAAATAGTGGATTCAGCTTTTTCAGCAACACCCGTTGCTGACAGTTGTTTAAAATTAAGCACACAGCCATGCAATCTCCATAGACAAACATTCACAGTAGAATGGCCTTGC